>NW_024058786.1:192715-332088 GCF_016432855.1 Salvelinus namaycush
AGATTAGCTACCCTAGACTACCCTAGACTACACTAGGATTAGACACCCTAGACTACACTAGATTAGACTTACACTAGATTTAGACTACACTAGATTAGACTACACTAGATTAGACTATACCTAGACTTGACACTACCCTAGACTACACTAGATTAGACTACCCTATGATTTTTAGGAGACTACCCTAGATTAGACTACCCTAGATTAGACTACCTAGATTAGCTACACTGATTAGACTACACTAGATTAGACTACACTAGATTAGACTACACTAGATAGACTACACTAGATTAGACTACATAATTGACTACACTAGAACTAGACTACACTAGATTAGACTACACTAGACTACCCTAGACTACCCTAGACTACACTAGATATTGACTACCCTAGACTACACTAGATTAGACTACCTAGACTACACTAGATTAGACTACACTAGATTGACTACAATAGATTAGACTACCCTAGACTACACTAGATTAGACTACACTAGATTAGACTACACTAGATTAGACTACCCTAGATAGACTACCCTAGATTAGACTACCCTAGATTAGACTACCCTAGATTGACTACCTAGACATACACTAGATTAGACTACACTAGATTAGACTACCCTAGATTAGACTACTAGACTACCCTAGATTAGACTACCCTAGATTAGACTACCCTAGATTAGACTACCCTAGACTACACTACACTAGATAGACTACCCTAGATTAGACTACCCTAGACTACACTAGATTAGACTACACTAGATTAGACTACCCTAGATTAGACTACACTACCCTAGATTAGACTACCCTAGACTAGACTACACTACCCTAGATTAGACTACACTAGATTAGACTACCCTAGATTAGACTACCCTAGATTAGACTACACTAGATTAGCTACCCAGATTAGACTACCCTAGATTAGACTAACCTAGATTAGACTACCCTAGATTAGACTAACCCTAGACTACCCTAGATTAGACTACCCTAGATTAGACTACCAGATTAGACTACCAGATTAGACTACCCTAGATTAGACTACCCTAGATTAGAACCCTAGATTAGACTAACCTAGATTAGACTACCCTAGATTAGACTACCCTAGATTAGACTACACTAGTTAGACTACACTAGATTAGACTACCCTAGACTACACTAGATTAGACTACACTAGATTAGATACACTAGATAGACTACCCTAGATTAGACTACCCTAGATTAGACTACCCTAGATTAGACTACCCTAGATTAGACTACCCTAGACTACACTAGATTAGACTACCCTAGACTACACTAGATTAGACTACCCTAGACTACACTAGATTAGACTACCCTAGATTAGACTACCCTAGATTAGACTACACTAGATTAGACTACCCTAGATTAGACTACCCTAGATTAGACTACCCTAGATTAGACTACACTACCCTAGATTAGACTACCCTAGATTAGACTACCCTAGATTAGGACTACACTACCCTAGATTAGACTACCCTAGATTAGACTACCCTAGACTACCCTAGATTAGGACTACCCTAGATTAGACTACCCTAGATTAGACTACCCTAGATTAGACTACCCTAGACTAGACTACCCTAGATTAGACTACCCTAGACTACCCTAGATTAGACTACCCTAGACTACCCTATGCCACATGTACAATTTCAAACTTTGAATTTAAAACTCACTGATTCCAACCTCAATCCTTATTTGTAAGTGGAGATGTATTCAACAATAGATAGAAAGTAGTGACAATGCAAGAGCATTTAGTTTATACAAACAATAAAAATCTGTTGTTTGACCACATACTTAAAGGACGACACTCACCTCACATTCAACCCCCTCTTTAGCCAGGACGGCGGCTGCGTCCAGGCAGAAACCCACACACCGGGAATGTGACACGAGATGTATGTGGGTTCCTGACGAAAACACACAATGGTTGGGTACAAACGTTTTTGCATGCTTCAGAATGTAGCCATAGCCCTGACTTATTCCACATTTTGTTGTTGTTACAAACTGATTTCAACATACGGTGCATTCGGGAAAGTATTCAGACCCTTGACTTTTTCCACATTGTTACGTTACAGCCTTATCGAAAACTGATTAAAAAAAAAAGTTCCTCGTCAATCTACACACACAATACCCCATAATGACAAAGAAAAAACAGGTTTAGACATTTTTGCAAATGTACTCAACATAAAAAAACAGAAATACCTTATTTACATAAGTATTCAGACCCTTTTCTATGAGACTCGAAATTGAGCTCAGGTGCATCCTGTTTCCATTGATCGTCCTTGAGATGTTTCTACAACTTGATTGGGTCCACCTGTGGTAAATTCAATTGACTGGACATGATTTGGAAAGGCACAGACATGTCTATATACGGTCCCACAGTTGACAGTGCAGGTCAGCAAAACCAAGCCATGAGGTTAAAGGAATTGTCTGTAGAGCTCTAGACATAATTGTGTCGAGGCACATATCTGGGGAAGGGTATTAAAACATTTCTGCAGCAGTTTAAGGTCCCAAGAACACAGTGGCCTCCATCATTCTAAAATGGAATACGTTTGGAACCACCAAGACTCTTCCTAGAGCTGGCCGCCCGGCCAAACTGAGCAATTGGGGAGAAGTGTCTTGGTCAGGGATGTGACCAAGAAAACCCGATGGTCATTCTGACAGAGCTTTAAAGTTCTGTGTAGATGGGAGAACCTTCCAGAAGGACAACCATCTCTGCAGCACTCCACCAATCAGGCCTTTATGGTAGAGTGGCCAGGTGGAAGCCACTCCTCAGTAAAAGGCACATGACAGCCCACTTGAAGATTGCCAAAAGGCACCTAGACTCTAGACCATCAGAAACAAGATTCTCTGGTCTGATGAAACCAAGACTGAACTCTCTGGCCTCTATTATATTCATCACGTCTGGAGGAAACCTGGCACCATCCCTCCGGCGAAGCATGGTGGTGGCAGCATCATGCTGGGGATGTTTTTCAACATCAGGGACTGGGAGACTAGTCAGGATCGAGGGAAAGATGAACAGGGCAAAGTACAGAGAGATCCTTGATGAAAACCTGCTCCAGAGCGCTCAGGACCTCAGACTGGGGCGAAGGTTCACCTTCCAACAGGACACATGACCTTAAGCACACAGCCAAGACAACGCAGGAGTGGCTTCGGGTCACTGAAGGTCACTGAAGGTCCTTGAGTGGCCCAGCCAGAGCCCGGACTTGAACCCGATCAAACATCTTTTAAGAGACCTGAAAATATCTGTGGCGACATTCCCAATCCAACCTGAACGAGCTGAGAGGATCTGCAGAGAAGAACTCCCCAAATACAGGTGTGCCAAGCTTGTAGCGTCATACGCAAGACGACTAAAGGCTGAAATCGCTGCCAAAGTGCTTCAACCAAGTAATAAAAGGGTCTGAATACTTATGTAAATGTGATTTTCAGTTTGTTTAAAAATATATAAATTAGCAAACATTTTGGAAAAAGTTTTTTCTTTGTCATTTAGGGATATTGTGTGTAGATTGATGAGTAAAGCTGTAAAGTAACAGAATGTAAAATCAGGCTGTAACATCAAAATGTGGAAGAGTCAGGAAGTGTGAATACTTTCTGAAGGCTATCTGTAACACTGTGCAAACTCAAATGGCTCCTTTTGTAAACTACCTTTGACCAGATTTGGGACGCAGCCTATGTAGATCTCAATTAAGACATCATGCTAATTTGTTTTATCAACGATGCAATTTGCTAACAATGCTACATCTGAAAAGATTTAAGGAAATGACCAATTATCTCAATGAAATGTCAATTATGTCAATGAAATTACCAATTATGTCAATGTTTTAACAGGGGATGTTACAATGAACATTTACATATATAAAAAATATGTAAATTCCTTCTCTCCAGCTCTTGCTACTTACCTTGTTTTCTACCTTGCCTTTCCAATAGGTAAGACAAAGTCTTTATGCATAACCTCCTCAGACAGGTCAAAGGGCACAACATACATCAGCTCATTCTCCAGGAACACCACTGTTGAAGGAAAAATGCATAAAGGGTTTTCGATTAGCACGCGTCACCGTGGTTACAGCACAGGAACTTAAATGTCTACACTAATGAGCAGATCTACAGTGACCCCTCTCATCCTCGACCACCACCTCCTAGGGACCACCACCTCTAGGGACCTGGGGCGTCCTCCTAGGGACCACCACCTCCTAGGGACCCCGGGGCGTCCTCCTAGGGACCACCACCTCCTAGGGACCACCACCTCCTAGGGACCCGGGGCGTCCTCTAGGGACCACCACCTAAGGACCACACCTCCTAGGGACCTGGGCGTCCTCCTAGGGACCACCACCTCCTAGGGACCCGGGGGTCCTCTAGGGACCACCACTCCTAGGGACCCGGGGTGTCCTCCTAGGGACCACCACCTAGGACCACACCTAGGGACCGGGGCGTTCTCTTAGGGACCATCACCTCCTAGGGACCACCACTCCTAGGGACGGGGCGTTCTCCTGGGACCAACACCTCCTAGGGACCACCACCTCCTAGGGACCACCACCTAGGACCCGGGCGTTCTCCTAGGGACCACCACCTCCTAGGGACCCGGGGCGTCCTCCTAGGGACCACCACCTCCTAGGGACCACCACCTCCTAGGGACCCGGGGTGTCCTCCTAGGGACACCACCTAGGGACCACCACCTCCTAGGGACGGGGCGTTACTCTTAGGGACCACCACCTCCTAGGGACCCGGGGCGTCCTCTAGGGCACCACTCCTAGGGACCACCACCTCCTAGGGACCGGGGCGTCTTAGGGACCACCACCTCCTAGGGACCCGGGGCGTCCTCCTAGGGACCACCACCTCCTAGGGACCGGGGCGTCCTCCTAGGGACACCACCTCCTAGGGACCCGGGCGTCCTCCTAGGGACCACCACCTCCTAGGGACCCGGGGCGTCCTCCTAGGGACCACCACCTCCTAGGGACCACCACCTCCTAGGGACCCGGGGCGTCCTCCTAGGGACCACCACCTCCTAGGGACCCGGGGCGTCCTCCTAGGGACCACCACCTCCTAGGGACACACCCTCCTGGGACCCGGGGCGTCTAGGGACCACCACCTCCTAGGGACCCCGGGGGTCCTCCTAGGGTCCTGGGGGGCGTCCTCCTAGGGACCACCTCCTAGGGACCACCACCTCCTAGGGACCCCGGGGCGTCCTCCTAGGGACCACCACCTCCTAGGGACCTGGGGGTCCTCCTAGGGACCACCACCTCCTAGGGACCTGGGGCGTCCTCCTAGGGACCACCACCTCCTAGGGACCACACCTTTATGGTTAATTAGGTATGGACTGTGGACTGTGGTCCAGCTCTTGGTACCAATGTCGTACACCATGTGTGATGAACTAAACTGTACTACAGTGAGCTCAAAGTATTGGAACAGTGAAATGTTCTGTTGTTTTGTCTCTGTACTCTGTTGTTTTGTCTCTGTACTGAGGTAAAGTGCATCATGAGGGACTTTTGGTACATAGTACCCCCATTTAAGGGGACCAAAATATTGGGCCAATATCACTTATATGTGTATTAAAGTAGTCAGAGGGTAGTATTTGGCCCATATTCCTAGCAGGCAACGACTACAGCAAGATGTGACTTTACAAACTTGATGGGAATTTGCGGTTTGTTTTGGTTGTGTTCAGGATTATATGTCCACAATAGAAATTAAATGGTAAATAATGTAGTGTGTCATTTTGGAGTCACTTTACTATAAAATAATAGAATGTTTCTACATTCTTCTAAACACTTATACATTGTGGACGCTACCACGGTTACGGATAATCCTGAATGAAGCATGAATAAATTATGAGTGAGAAGGTTAGACAAATATCATACCTCGCAGAAAATGCTAACCTCCCCTGTCATTGAATTGTGAGAGGTTAGCATGTCTGGAGGTAGATATAAAATGCTAACCTCCCCTGTTATTGTAATGGGAGAGGTTAGCATGTCTTGGGGGTAGATATGAAATGCTAACCTCCCCTGTTATTGGTAATGGTGAGAGGTTAGCATGTCTTGGGGGTATGATATTGAAATGCTAACCTCCCCTGTTATTGGTAATGGTGAGAGGTTAGCATGTCTTTGGGGGTATGATATAAAATGCTAACCTCCCTGTTATTGTAATGGTGAGAGGTTAGCATGTCTTGGGGTATGATATAAAATGCTAACCTCCTCTGTTATTGTAATGGTCAGAGGTTAGCAGTGCTTGGAGGTATGATATAAAATGCTAACCTCCCCTGTTATTGTAATGGTGAGAGGTTAGCATGTCTTGGGGGTATGATATAAAATGCTAACCTCCCCTGTTATTGTAATGGTGAGAGGTTAGCATGTCTTGGGGTTATGATATAAAATGCTAACCTCCCTTGTTATTGTAATGGTGAGAGGTTAGCATGTCTGGGGATATGATATAAAATGCTAACCTCCCTGTTATTGTAATGGTGAGAGGTTAGCATGTCTTGGGGATATGATATAAAATGCTAACCTCCCTTGTTATTGTAATGGTGAGAGGTTAGCATGTCTTGGGGTTATGATATAAAATGCTAACCTCCCCTGTTATTGTAATGGTGAGAGGTTAGCATGTCTTGGGGGTATGATATAAAATGCTAACTCCCTGTTATTGTAATGGTGAGAGGTTAGCATGTCCTTGGTGGTATGATATAAAATGCTAACCTCCCTGTTTATTGTAATGGTGAGAGGTTAGCATGTCTTGGGGTATGATATAAAATGCTAACCTCCCCTGTTATTGTAATGGTGAGGAGGTAGCATGTCTTGGGGGTATGATATAAAATACTAACCTCCCCTGTTATTGTAATGGTGAGAGGTTAGCATGTCCTTGGTGGTATGATATAAAATGCTAACCTCCCCTGTTATTGTAATGGTGAGAGGTTAGCATGTCTTGGGGGTATGATATGAAATGCTAACCTCCCCTGTTATTGTAATGGTGAGAGGTTAGCATGTCTTGGGGGTATGATATAAAATGCTAACTCCCTGTTATTGTAATGGTGAGAGGTTAGCATGTCTTGGGGTATGATATAAAATGCTAACCTCCCCTGTTATTGTAATGGTGAGAGGTTAGCATGTTTGGGGGATGATATGAATGCTAACCTCCCCTGTTATTGTAATGGTGAGAGGTTAGCATGTCTTGGGGGTATGATATAAAATGCTAACCTCCCTGTTATTGTAATTGAGAGGTTAGCATGTCTTGGGGTAGATATAAAATGCTAACCTCCCCTGTTATTGTAATGTGGAGAGGTTAGCATGTCTTGGGGTATGATATAAAATGCTAACCTCCCTTGTTATTGTAATGGTGGAGGGTTAGCATGTTTGGGGTATGATATGAAATGCTAACCTCCCCTGTTATTGGTAATGGTGAGAGGTTAGCATGTCTTGGGGTATGAATAAAATGCAACCTCCCCTGTTTATGTAATGGTGAGAGGTTAGCATGTCTTGGGGTATGATATAAAATGCTAACCTCCTCTGTTATTGTAATGGTCGAGGTTAGCATGTCTTGGAGGTATGATATAAAATGCTAACCTCCCCGTTATTGTAATGGTGAGAGGTTAGCATGTCTTGGGGGTATGATATAAAATGCTAACTTCCCTGTTATTGTAATGGTGAGAGGTTAGCATGTCTTGGGGTTATGATATAAAATGCTAACCTCCGCTGTTATTGTAATGGTGAGAGGTTAGCATGTCGGGGTATGATATAAAATGCTAACCTCCTCTGTTATTGTAATGGTCAGAGGTTAGCATGTCTTGGAGGTATGATTAAAAATGCTAACCTCCCCTGTTATTGTAATGGTGAGAGGTTAGCATGTCTTGGGGGTATGATATAAAATGCTAACTTCCCCGTTATTGTAATGGTGAGAGGTTAGCATGTCTTGGGGGTATGATATAAAATGCTAACCTCCCTTGTTATTGTAATGGTGAGAGGTTAGCATGTCTTGGGGGTATGATATAAAATGCTAACCTCCTCTGTTATTGTAATGGTGAGAGGTTAGCATGTCTTGGGGGGGATATTAAAAGGTAACCTCCCCGTTATTGTAATGGTGAGAGGTTAGCAGTCTTGGGGATATGATATAAAATGCTAACCTCCCCTGTTATGTAATGGTGAGAGGTTAGCATGTCTTGGGGGTATGATAAAAAATGCTAACCTCCCCTGTTATTGTAATGGTGAGAGGTTAGCATGTCTTGGGGGTATGATATAAAATGCTAACCTCCCCTGTTATTGTAATGGTGAGAGGTTAGCATGTCTTGGGGGTATGATATAAAAATGCTAACCTCCCCTGTTATTGTAATGGTGAGAGGTTAGCATGTCCTTGGTGGTATGATATAAAATGCTAACCTCCCCTGTTATTGTAATGGTGAGAGGTTAGCATGTTTGGGGATATGATATAAAATGCTAACCTCCCTTGTTATTGTGAGAGTTTAGCATGTCTTGTGGGTTTGAGATTTGTGCGTTTGTAACTTTCACTCAGTGCTGGAGTACAGAGACAAAACACAAAATGTGTCACTGTCCCAATACTTTTGGAGCTCACTTGATCTCCAAAACTTTGAGGTAGCGGGGAGATAAGATGCAAGGAACATGGAAAGACAAAATGGACCCTAGTCCCCAGAAGTAGTGCACTATATAGGGAATGGAGGCATTTGGTAAAGGTTATTGCTCACCAGGGTTGTTGTCCCTGATAGCTGCTTTGAGGGGTCCTCTGGCGTCCTCAGCGCTCCAGGGACGATTACTTTGAGGCCGGGGCCGTGGCCGTACCAGGCAGCAAAACACTGGGAGTGTTGGGCGCCACACCTGCAGACAGAGGAACCAAAATAACATTCTTTACCCAACGACATTTCAACTATCCCAGAAGAAAATAAGAGACGCTCAGTGTTTCCCCATGCAGATCCAAAGAGAGAGACGCTAGTGTTCCCCATGCCGATCCAAAGAGAGAGACGCTAGTGTTTCCCCATGCCGATCCAAAGAGACGCTAGTGTTTCCCATGCCGATCCAAAGAGAGAGAGCTAGTGTTTCCCCATGCGATCAAAGAGAGACGCTAGTGTTTCCCCATGCCGATCCAAAGAGAGACAGCTAGTGTTTTCCCATGCAGATCCAAAGAGACGCTAGTGTTTCCCCATGCCGATCCAAAGAGACGCTAGTGTTTCCCCATGCCGATCCAAAGAGCCGCTAGTGTTCCCCATGCCGATCCAAAGAGAGAGCCATAGTGTTTCCCCATGCCGATCCAAAGAGACGCTAGTGTTTCCCCATGCGATCCAAAGAGAGAGACGCTAGTGTTTCCTCATGCAGATCCAAAGAGAGACGCTAGTGTTTCCCATGCGATCCAAAGAAAGAGACGCTAGTGTTTCCCCATGCCGATCCAAAGAGACGCTAGTGTTTCCCCATGCCGATCCAAAGAAAGAGACGCTAGTGTTTCCCATGCGATCCAAAGAAGAGACGCTAGTGTTTCCCCATGCCGATCCAAAGAAAGAGACGCTAGTGTTTCCCCATGGCCGATCCAAAGAAAGAGACGCTAGTGTTTCCCCATGCCGATCCAAAGAGACGCTAGTGTTTCCCCATGTTGATCCAAAGAGAGAGACGCTAGTGGTTCCCCATGCTGATCCAAAGAGAAGCTAGTGTTTCCCATGCCGATCCAAAGAAAGAGACGCTAGTGTTTCCCCATGCGATCCAAAGAAAGAGACGCTAGTGTTTCCCAATGCTGATCCAAAGAGACGCTAGTGTTTCCCCATGCCGATCCAAAGAAGAGACGCTAGTGTTTCCCATGCCATCCAAAGAGAGAACGCTAGTGTTTCCCATGCGATCCAAAGAGACGCTAGTGTTTCCCCATGCCGATCCAAAGAGACGCTAGTGTTTCCCATGCCAATCCAAAGAGAGAGACGCTAGTGTTTCCCCATGCCGATCCAAAGAGAGACGACTAGTGTTTCCCCATGCCGATCCAAAGAGAGAGACGCTAGTGTTCCCATGCCGATCCAAAGAGAGAGACGCTAGTGTTTCCCCATGCCGATCCAAAGAGAGAGACGCTAGTGTTTCCCCATGCCAATCCAAAGAGACGCTAGTGTTTCCCCATGCGATCCAAAGAGATGTAGTGTTTTTCCCTAGCACGAAGACACTTGATTAAACTAATCATTTCATTCAAGCCTTTGCTAACAGGTGTGTTAGCGCGAGGGCAATACGTCCCAAGGACCAGGATTGGGGAAAACAACTGGCATAGATGTTTGTTTATTTACCTGCCGAGGAGCCGTTGGGACCACGGAACACAATGGGGACAGGCTGGGCTCCGGCTGACATGTAGTAGGTCTTAGCAGCTGAGTTGATTACCTGGTCGATGGCTTGCATGGAAAAGTTCCGGTCATGAACTCACAGATTGGCCTCAACCCAGCCTGGAAACAAGGAGGAGAAGATGGTTGAGTCTAGTACTATATTGTGTACTTTTTCCTAGGGCCATAAGGCTCTGGTCAAAAGTATTGCACTATGTAGGGAGTAGGGTGCACTATGTAGGGGCAGGGCGCACTATGTAGGGTGACTATGTAGGTGGGTAGGGTGCACTATGTAGGGGGCCTATGTAGGGCAGGGTGCACTATGTAGGGGGTAGGGTGCACTACGTAGGGGTAGGGTGCCCTACGTAGGGGCAGGGTGCCCTATGTAGGGTGCACTATGTAGGGGTAGGGTGCCATTGTAGGGGGTAGGGTGCCCTATGTAGGGGGTATGGTGCCCTATGTAGGATGCAGGGTGCCCTATGTAGGATGCAGGGTCCCTATGTAGGATGCAGGGTGCCCTATGTAGGAGCAGGGTGCCCTATGTAGGATGCAGGGTGCCCTATGTAGGATGCAGGGTGCCTATGTAAGGGGTAGGGTGCCTATGTAGGGGTAGGGTGCACTATGTAGGGGGTAGGGTGCACTATGTAGGGTGCACTATGTAGGGGGTAGGGGCACTATGTAGGATGCCCTATGTAGGGGGCAGGGCGCCCTATGTAGGGAGCAGGGTGCACTATGTAGGATGCCCTATGTAGGATGCAGGGTGCCCTATGTAGGATGCAGGGTGCCCTATGTAGGATGCATGTAGGGGGCAGGGTGCCCTATGTAGGGATGCAGGGTGCCCTATGTAGATTGCAGGGTGCCCTATGTAGGATGCCCTATATAGGGGGTAGGGTGCCCTATGTGAGGGTGTATAGTAGATGCCTATGTAGAGGGTAGGGTGCACTATGTAGGGGGTAGGGTGCCATTTGGTATGCCCTTAATGAGAAGTCTCATCTTCCTAACACGAACAGACATTCAAATTGGGTAGTGAAGATAGCTTGTACAATGATACTTTCTATAAGAATAGGACATTTCCATAGATCCATTATAATAACAATACTAATTGACTTACGAATGCCGCACCAACGGCAATGCCTGCAAAGCCCTCTGTAAGGGAGAAAATGCATCTGTTACAACACGTTCCAGAGCCATCACATAGGGCCGCAACACGTTCCAGGTCCATCACATTAGGGTTGCAACACGTTCTAGAGCCCATCACATTAGGGCCGCAAACACGTTCTAGGCCCATCACATTTAGGGCCGCAACACGTTCTAGAGCCCACACATTTAGGGTCGCAACACGTTCTAGAGCCCATTACATTTAGGGCCGCACAAGTTCTAGAGCCCATCACATTTAGGGCCGCAACACGTTCTAGAGCCCATCACATTAGGGCCGCAACACGTTCTAGAGCCCATTACATTAGGACCGCAACACGTTCTAGAGCCCACATTAGGGTCGCAACCCGTTCTAGAGCCATCACATTAGGGTTCGCAACACGTTCTAGAGCCCATCACATTTAGGGGCCGCAACACGTTCTAGAGCCCATCACGTTTAGGGTCGCACACGTTCTAGAGCCCATCACATTTAGGGCCGCAACAAGTTCTAGAGCCATACATTTAGGGTCGCAACACGTTCTAGAGCCCATCACATTTAGGTCGCAACACGTTCTAGAGCCCATACATTTAGGGTCGCAACACGTTCTAGAGCCATCACGTTTAGGGTCGCAACACACAAAAAAGAAACAAAACAGCATTGTCTTGTTTACAGTGCGTTTGTTTTACCTCTGTGATTGCGTGTCGATGATTCGTGTCTCCGTATTTCTTCACAGTCCCCTGCCTCACCTACAAATTCACAAAAGTCAGGAGAAAAACACCAATCAACTAGTCAAAATGATCAGTTTGAACAAAATACATTTCAAATATATTGTAAACAATAATATCATGGAACAAAATACATACAAAATACATATACAATAACAAATATAGCAGAACAAATATACTGAACGAAAATAAACGCAACAATTTCATTGATTTTATGAGGTACAGTTCATGTGAGGAAATCAGTCAATTTAAATAAATAAATTAGGCCTAATCTATGGATTTCACACGACTGGGAATACACATGCATCTGTTGGTCACAGATACCTTTAAAAAATGTGCCACACAATTGGACCTCAGTCTTTCTGTGCATTCAAATCACCATCGATAAAATGCAAAACGAAAACATTTTCCCATTGTCTGTATCTTTTGCCTGCCCATACCATACCCCACCACGGAGCACAAAGGAGAACTGCTCACTAACAGGGATGTAAAACATTTGTTCACAAAATTTGAGAAAGATAAGCTTTTTTTTGTGCTTATGGAACATTTCTGGATTTTTAAAAATTTCAGCTCATGAAACATGGGACCAACACTTTACATGTTGCATTTATATTTTTTGTTAGTGTATATTTATTTAAACAACTTTTGAAATCAGCATCTCGATTTGCATGTAGTTGTCATTGTGGACTCATACCTTGTAGGCTCATCATACTGGGCCACTCCTCACCCAGAAGGAAGACTCTCTCATCCCTCCAGTTCCTCGTCCATCGCCTGGTTGAGCGCATCTCGGACATTCACCTGAAATAGAGACACACACGTTGTGACATTACAAAATGACTTGATAATAAAATCATAATAGATTCCGTTTATATAGCCCTTTTGATTACAAGCAGAATCTGTCGCTTTAAAGATCAAAACTAGTGCAGAGACGGGGGTCTAGCAACATAACTCCTTCCCCACCAGAGACCGGGGTTCAATCCCACTACAAAACGTCATACTGTTTCTCCCATCTCTCTGTCTACCTCGATGTGATTTCAGAACTGTTTAATAAAGTGGGGATGGTGTTAGGGGGGTATAGAGGATCTGGAGGTGTTATTCCACAGAAGAAGATCGGCAGCAGTATCTTGAGCGGAGATATGACATACATTGACTACAACAAAAATGACATACATGTGACTACATCAATGACTATACACGAAACAGTGAATCAGACTACTGTACATACAAAAATGCCCGATTTGATTACATACAAGATGAAATACATTCGACATTTAATAAATGGCTGCTGTGACTACAGCCGAGGACAAAACGGCAGTTTACCTAAAAACCATCAGTCGTTCAATCTTCTCGGTGTAACAGTTGGGATAATGGCCAACGGGGGTACAACATTTCTCAAACCTGGATTGAGGTAACCAGTTTTCCAAAAAATGTATAGTGCCGGCTCTGCGGTGTCTTAATCTACGATAGCGCAGCTGGATGTAAACGGGTCGGATCTATTGCCTAAGTCAGGCCTTGACATTCCACATGGACACAACGTTCATCATAGCCCGTAAACTGGTTAACATTTCATGATTTCTTTAATCTACATGTTACCGTATAAGCTATGACTGCTTTTCTTAACAGCACTTGCTAGTAGTGAACACAGTTGACAGCTGCGGTGAAGGTTATTAGCTAGATTAGCAAAGATGCTAGCTAGTTCTCAACTGCACAGCCGCTGAGAGGTCTTGCTGAACTCTCTACGCAGGACCACCGAAACGGCACTCTACACAAGACAAGAAAGAAAATAGCTCTCGTTAAGGTCTCATCCTTATTTGAACAATATAATTGTCTGAACTTTGAATAAAAAGGTATAAACACCTTCCCGGAGCGAAGAAAAACCTAATCGACGCCATCTTTGACTGTTCCTGTGTGAGGGAGACGACTTGTCCTGTAAAAGGATCAGATCCAATCAGAGCGTTTCTTTGCGAGACAGTCTAGGGCAATCGGTGTCGAAAAACCAATCACGACCATTCTCATTAAGGAAGCGGAAGAACTCAGAGATTACTTGTAGAGCTGGGTGATACCTGTATAGTTGAGCTGGGGTGATACCTGTATAGTAGAGCTGGGTGATACCTGTATATTAGAGCTGGGTGATACCTGTATAGTAGAGCTGGGTGATACCTGCTCACTAGAGCTGGGTGATACCTGCTCACTAGAGCTGGGTGATACCTGTATAGTAGAGCTGGGTGATACCTGTATATTAGAGCTGGGTGATACCTGCTCACTAGAGCTGGGTGATACCTGTATAGTAGAGCTGGGTGATACCTGTATAGTTGAGCTGGGTGATACCTGCTCACTAGAGCTGGGTGATACCTGTATATTAGAGCTGGGTGATACCTGTATATTAGAGCTGGGTGATACCTGCTCACTAGAGCTGGGTGATACCTGCTCACTAGAGCTGAGGTGAGACCTGTTATAGTAGAGCTGGTGATTACCTGTATATTAGAGCTGGGTGATTACCTGCTTAACTAGAGCTGGGTGATTACCTGTATAGTAGAGCTGGGTGATACTTGTATAGAGTGAGCTGGGGATACATGCTCACTAGAGCTGGGTGATACCTGTATATTAAGAGCTGGGTGATACCTGCTCACTAGAGCTGGGTGATACCTGTAATATTAGAGCTCGTAGGGATGCATACCCTGCTCACTAGAGCTGGGTGATACCTGGATATTAGAGCTGGGTGATACCTGTATAGTAGAGCTGGGTGATACCTGCTCACTAGAGCTGGGTGATACCTGGATATTAGAGCTGGGTGATACCTGTATATTAGAGCTGGGTGATACCTGCTCACTAGAGCTGGGTGATACCTGTATATTAGAGCTGGGTGATACCTGTATATTAGAGCTGGGTGATACCTGTATAGTAGAGCTGGGTGATACCTGTATAGTAGAGCTGGGTGATACCTGTATATTAGAGCTGGGTGATACCTGTATAGTAGAGCTGGGTGATACCTGTATAGTTGAGCTGGGGTGATACCTGTATATTAGAGCTGGGTGATACCTGTATATTAGAGCTGGGTGATACCTGTATATTAGAGCTGGGTGATACCTGTATATTAGAGCTGGGTGATACCTGCTCACTAGAGCTGGGTGATACCTGCATACTAGAGGTGGGCGATACCTGCATACTAGAGGTGTGGCGATACCTGCATACGAGAGGTGTGGCGATACCTGCATACTAGAGGTGGGGCGATACCTGCATACTAGAGGTGGGGCGATACCTGCATACTAGAGGTGGGGCGATACCTGCATACTAGAGGTGTGGCGATACCTGCATGCTAGAGGTGTGGCGATACCTGCATACTAGAGGTGGGGCGATACCTGCATACTAGAGGTGGGGCGATACCTGCATACTAGAGGTGGGCGATACCTGCATACTAGAGGTGGGGCGATACCTGCATACTAGAGGTGTGGCGATACCTGCATACGAGAGGTGTGGCGATACCTGCATACTAGAGGTGGGGCGATACCTGCATACTAGAGGTGGGGCGATACCTGCATACTAGAGGTGGGGCGATACCTGCATACTAGAGGTGGGGCGATACCTGCATACTAGAGGTGGGGCGATACCTGCATACTAGAGGTGGGGCGATACCTGCATACTAGAGGTGGGGCGATACCTGCATACTAGAGGTGGGGCGATACCTGCATACTAGAGGTGGGCGATACCTGCATACTAGAGGTGTGGCGATACCTGCATACGAGAGGTGTGGCGATACCTGCATACTAGAGGTGGGGCGATACCTGCATACTAGAGGTGGGGCGATACCTGCATACTAGAGGTGGGGCGATACCTGCATACTAGAGGTGTGGCGATACCTGCATGCTAGAGGTGTGGCGATACCTGCATACTAGAGGTGGGGCGATACCTGCATACTAGAGGTGGGGCGATACCTGCATACTAGAGGTGGGCGATACCTGCATACTAGAGGTGTGGCGATACCTGCATGCTAGAGGTGGGGCGATACCTGCATGCTAGAGGTGGGGCGATACCTGCATACTAGAGGTGGGGCGATACCTGCATACTAGAGGTGGGGCGATACCTGCATACTAGAGGTGGGCGATACCTGCATACTAGAGGTGGGGCGATACCTGCATACTAGAGGTGGGGCGATACCTGCATACTAGAGGTGTGTCGATACCTGCACACTAGAGGTGGGACGATACCTGCACACTAGAGGTGGGGCGATACCTGCACACTAGAGGTGGGGCGATACCTGCACACTAGAGGTGGGGCGATACCTGCACACTAGAGGTGGGGCGATACCTGCACACTAGACGTGGGGCGATACCTGCATACTAGAGGTGGGGCAATACCTGCATACTAGAGGTGGGGCAATACCTGCATACTAGAGGTGAGGCGATATAGACATAAATTTATATCACAATAAATTGACTGAATTATCACAATAACGATAAATAGAACAATCCGTTTATAACAATGTGCCCCTAAATTACTTTTCATATAACTCTTAAAACTACTACTACTACTAGTCTGAATGTTGTAGGTATCAATTGCCACATTAGCAATGTTAGTCCATGTTAGTAGACCTTTTTTCATGTCAAACGTCACTTTTCTGTAAACTACCTATTCATTATTATCTGTAAAATGTCCTCGATAAGTGTTTTGTTCGGTCGTCATGATAATTGTACACCTTTTTTGTCCGTGTGATATAGGAATATGACACTACTTCATCAACTGACCCCTTGTTCCGCTACGTCCTCAACTTCCTCCGCTCCTTGGAGCTGACGTTACCTTACAACTTAACGGAGATGGATCTGCTGCAGAAGGTAGCCTAGAGGTTAGAGAGGCGGGCCAGCAACCAGAGGGTTGCCAGGTTCGAATCTCGGGCACCAACTGGGCAAAATCTGTTGGGGAGTGAACTTTCAAAGGTTGTGTTGCTGGTATCGGTATCCTAGATACAAAATCCTACCGTTGTGCCCTTGAGCCAACCACTTAACCCCTCAACTGTTCCAGGGGAGCTGCACTGCATCTGACCCATTCCTATGTGTAGAATAAATTAATCTGTTGACAATAAAGTACTTTTCTTCCTTGAAGGAGACAGACTTCTACCAGATTGAGCCGCTGATCCAGTCTTTCTCCGACACTAAACCCCTGTACCCCCTGGACCGATACGATGAGGTGGTCGAACAGGCTTCTGCATCAGGAACACTATGGTTCATCTCTAAACAGGGCTTCTGCATCTGGAACACTAGGGTTCACCTCTAAACAGGGCTTCTGCATCATGAACACTAGGGTTAATCTCTAAATAGGGCTTCTGCATTATGAACACTAGGGTTCATCTCTAAACAGGGCTTCTGCATCAGGAACACTATGGTTCATCTCTAAACAGGGCTTCTGCATCAGGAACACTAGGGTTCGCCTCTAAACAGGGCTTCTGCATCAGGAACACTAGGGTTCGCCTCTAAACAGGGCTTCTGCATCAGGAACACTAGGGTTCATCTCTAAACAGGGCTTCTGCATCAGGAACACCAGGGTTCATCTCTAAACAGGGCTTCTGCATCAGGAACACTAGGGTTCATCTCTAAACAGGGCTTCTGCATCAGGAACACTAGGGTTCATCTCTAAACAGGGCTTATGCATCAGGAACACTAGGGTTCATCTCTAAACAGGGCTTCTGCATCAGGAACACTAGGGTTCGCCTCTAAACAGGGCTTCTGCATCAGGAACACTAGGGTTCACCTCTAAACAGGGCTTCTGCATCAGGAACACTATGGTTCATCTCTAAACAGGGCTTCTGCATCAGGAACACTAGGGTTCGCCTCTAAACAGGGCTTCTGAATCAGGAACACTAGGGTTCGCCTCTAAACAGGGCTTCTGCATCAGGAACACTAGGGTTCACCTCTAAACAGGGCTTCTGCATCAGGAACACTAGGGTTCATCTCTAAACAGGGCTTCTGCATCAGGAACAATAGGGTTCACCTCTAAACAGGGCTTCTGCATCAGGAACACTATGGTTCATCTCTAAACAGGGCTTCTGCATCAGGAACACTAGGGTTCGCCTCTAAACAGGGCTTCTGAATCAGGAACACTAGGGTTCGCCTCTAAACAGGGCTTCTGCATCAGGAACACTAGGGTTCACCTCTAAACAGGGCTTCTGCATCAGGAACACTAGGGTTCATCTCTAAACAGGGCTTCTGCATCAGGAACAATAGGGTTCACCTCTAAACAGGGCTTCTGCATCAGGAACACTAGGGTTAATCTCTAAACAGGGCTTCTGCATCAGGAACACTAGGGTTCACCTCTAAACAGGGCTTCTGCATCAGGAACACTAGAGTTCACCTCTAAACAGGGCTTCTGCATCAGGGACACTAGGTTTGCCTCTAAACAGGGCTTCTACATCAGGAACACTAGGGTTTATCTCTAAACAGGGCTTCTGCATCAGGAACAATAGGGTTAATCTCTAAACAGGGCTTCTGCATCAGGAACACTATGGTTCATCTCTAAACAGGGCTTCTGCATCAGGAACACTAGAGTTCACCTCTAAACAGGGCTTCTACATCAGGGACACTAGGGTTTGCCTCTAAACAGGGCTTCTGCATCAGGAACACTAGGGTTCACCTCTAAACAGGGCTTCTGCATCAGGAACACTAGGGTTCATCTCTAAACAGGGCTTCTGCATCAGGAACAATAGGGTTCACCTCTAAACAGGGCTTCTGCATCAGGAACACTATGGTTCATCTCTAAACAGGGCTTCTGCATCAGGAACACTAGGGTTCGCCTCTAAACAGGGCTTCTGAATCAGGAACACTAGGGTTCGCCTCTAAACAGGGCTTCTGCATCAGGAACACTAGGGTTCACCTCTAAACAGGGCTTCTGCATCAGGAACACTAGGGTTCATCTCTAAACAGGGCTTCTGCATCAGGAACAATAGGGTTCACCTCTAAACAGGGCTTCTGCATCAGGAACACTAGGGTTAATCTCTAAACAGGGCTTCTGCATCAGGAACACTAGGGTTCACCTCTAAACAGGGCTTCTGCATCAGGAACACTAGAGTTCACCTCTAAACAGGGCTTCTGCATCAGGGACACTAGGTTTGCCTCTAAACAGGGCTTCTACATCAGGAACACTAGGGTTTATCTCTAAACAGGGCTTCTGCATCAGGAACAATAGGGTTAATCTCTAAACAGGGCTTCTGCATCAGGAACACTATGGTTCATCTCTAAACAGGGCTTCTGCATCAGGAACACTAGAGTTCACCTCTAAACAGGGCTTCTACATCAGGGACACTAGGGTTTGCCTCTAAACAGGGCTTCTGCATCAGGAACACTAGGGTTTATCTCTAAACAGGGCTTCTGCATCAGGAACACTATGGTTCATCTCTAAACAGGGCTTCTGCATCAGGAACACTAGGGTTCGCTTCTAAACAGGGCTTCTGCATCAGGAACACTAGGGTTCGCCTCTAAACAGGGCTTCTGCATCAGGAACACTAGGGTTCACCTCTAAACAGGGCTTCTGCATCAGGAACACTAGGGTTAATCTCTAAACAGGGCTTCTGCATCAGGAACACTAGGGTTCACCTCTAAACAGGGGCTTCTGCATCAGGAACACTAGGGTTCACCTCTAAACAGGGGCTTCTGCATCAGGAACACTAGGGTTCATCTCTAAACAGGGCTTCTGCATCAGGAACACTATGGTTCATCTCTAAACAGGGCTTCTGCATCAGGAACACTAGGGTTCGCTTCTAAACAGGGCTTCTGCATCAGGAACACTAGGGTTCACCTCTAAACAGGGCTTCTGCATCAGGAACACTAGGGTTAATCTCT
Organism: Salvelinus namaycush; assembly: GCF_016432855.1. Lineage (NCBI taxonomy): Eukaryota > Metazoa > Chordata > Actinopteri > Salmoniformes > Salmonidae > Salvelinus > Salvelinus namaycush. Next base: position 212,686 of record NW_024058786.1, read on the forward strand.
AAACAGGGCTTCTGCATCAGGAACACTAGGGTTCACCTCTAAACAGGGGCTTCTGCATCAGGAACACGATGGTTCATCTCTAAACAGGGCTTCTGCATCAGGAACACTAGGGATCATCTCTAAACAGGGCTTCTGCATCAGGAACACTAGGGTTCATCTCTAAACAGGGCTTCTGCATCAGGAACACTAGGGTTCATCTCTAAACAGGGCTTCTGCATCAGGAACACTAGGGATCATCTCTATACAGGGCTTCTGCATCAGGAACACTAGGGATCATCTCTAAACAGGGCTTCTGCATCAGGAACACTAGGGATCATCTCTAAACAGGGCTTCTGCATCAGGAACACTAGGGTTCATCTCTAAACAGGGCTTCTGCATCAGGAACACTAGGGTTCACCTCTAAACAGGGCTTCTGCATCAGGAAGGTTGGTATGGAATTCAGCAACAGTGTTTGTAATGATTGTAGTCTACAGTCCTCAAAGGCCTAGGTGGGGCCCAGTTGATGACTGCCTTGACTGTATGTGGCACATACTGATATTATGATAATTATGATGACAATAATCACGATCATTTTTACAAAGAGCTTTTCATCATATAGCAGCGTTTTAATTATATAGCACTTTCATAACCATGTTTAGACATGCGTGAGTGATGGGGTACGACGGTACGTAGAGATCATAGGTTACGTCCCAAATGGCACTCTATTCCTGACATAATACACTACTTTTGGCCAGAGCCCTATGGACCCAATTGGGATGCACACATATGGAGAATTTCAATTGGTTTTGATTCACCTCTTGCCTCCTCTCCTCCCTCCTCTTCTATCCTCCCTCCTCTCCACCCTCCTCTCCTCCCGTCTCTCCTTGCCCTCTCTCCTGCCCCCTCTTCACCCTCCTCTCCTTCCTTCTCTCCTGCCTCCTCTCCTCCCTCCTCTTTTGCCTCCTCTCCTCCCGTCTCTCCTTGCCCCCTCTCCACCATCCTCTCCTGTCTTCTCTCCACCCTCCTCTCCTCCCTCTCCTCCCGTCTCTCCTTATAACTATTACAGATTAATTACACCCCTCAGTTTCTCTCAGCCCATCCCACCTATCTCCATAGATCACCTTCTCTCCTGATTTCCATGAGCCATTTATTTTTCAGCTGTGCTGTGCTGCTGATGTCTTATATACATTTGGAATCTCTCTAATCGTATATTATCAACAAATTGTGATTTTTTAAAAATGCATATTTTTTGCTAAAAGTAATATGTTGTTGATCGATTGACTATGGCTTTCCAGATCACCCAACAGTGCTATTTGTAGGATTAATTTTACAACAATATTATGACTTTTTAGCCACTCCTGAACCTGTTAGTCGAAACCAGCTACAATAACAAAATAGATAGATATCTGCACAGCTAAATCTGCTGACATGGTTGTATGCCCCATGTACTGTATATAACATTTGGTTGGTAGCAAGAATTTGGTATAATAATTTTAATTGAAAAACTTGAATTGTTGAATCAATCATTGTTTTGTACAATACCAGTCAAAAGTTTGGACACACCTACTCATTCAAGGGTTTTTCTTTATTTGTACTATTTTCTACAATGTAGAATAATAGTGAAGACATCAAAACTATGAAAAAACACATATGGAATCACGTAGTAACCAGAAAATGTTAAACAAATCTAAATATATTTTAGATTTTAGATTCTTCAAAGTAGCCACCCTTTTGCCTTGATGACAGCTTTGCACACTCTTGGCATTCTCTCAACCAGCTTCACATGGAATGCTTTTCCAACAGTCTTGAAGGATTCCCACATATTCTGAGCACTTGTTGGCTGCTTTTCCTTCACTCTACGGTCCAACTCATGCCAAACCATCTCAATTGGGTTGAGGTAAGGTGACGCAGCACTCCATCACTCTCTATCTTGGTAAAATAGCCCTTACACAGCCTGGAGGTGTGTTGGGTCATTGTCCTTTTGAAAAACAAATGATAGTCCCACTAAGTGCAAACCAGATGGGATGGCATATCACTGCAGAATGCTGTGGTAGACGTGCTGGTTAAGTGTGCCTTGAATTCTAAATAAATCCCTGACAGTGTCACTGGCAAAGCACCCCCACACCATCACACCTCCTCCTCCATGCTTCAGGGTGGGAACCACACATGCGGAGATCATCCGTTCACCTACTCTGCATCTCACAAAGACACGGCGGTTGGAACCAAAAATCTCAAATTTGGACTCATCAGACCAAAGGACAGATTTCCACCGGTCTAATGACCATTGCTCGTGTTTCTGCCCAAACAAGTCTCTTCTTATTATTGGTGTCCTTTAGTAGTAGTTTCTTTGCAGCAATTCGACCATGAAGGCCTGATTCACACAGTCTCCTCTGAACAGTTGATGTTGAGATGTGTCTGTTACTTTAATTTGGGCTGCATTCTGAGGCTGGTAACTCTAATGAACTTATCCTCTGCAGCAGAGGTAACTCTGGGTCTTCCTTTTCTGTGGCGGTCCTCATGAGAGCCAGTTTCATCATAGCGCTTGATGGTTTTTGCGACTGCACTTGAAGAAACTTTCAAAGTTCTTGAAATTTTCCAAATTGACTGACCTTCATGTCTTAAAGTAATGATGGACTGTTGTTTCTCTTCGCTTATTTGAGCTGTTTTTGCCATAATATGGACTTGGTCTTTTACCAAATATGGCTATCTTCTGTATACCATCCCTACCTTGTCACAACACAACTAATTGGCTGAAACGCATTAAGAAGGAAACAAATTCCACAAATTTACTTTTAACAAGGCACACCTGTTAATTGAAATGCATTTCAGGTGACTACCTCATGAAGCTGTTTGAAAGAATGCCAAGAGTGTGCAAAGCTTTCATCAAGGCAAAGGATGGCTACTTTGAAGAATCTCAAATATAAAATATATTTAGATTTGTTTAACACTTTTTTTTGTTACTACATGATTCCATAAGTGTTATTTCATAGTGTTGATGTCTTTACTATTATTCTACAATGTAGAAAATAGTAAAAATAAAGAAAAACCCTTGAATGAGTAGGTGTGTCTAAACTTCTGACTGGTACTGTATATCAGTTCATAAACCAAAGTGCCATTGGATCGGAACATCGAAGATGTCTTCACAGCTTTTTTGTAACCTGTGTGGCGCAGCTGTCAGCATTTTTGTCCTCAAATGGAACTGGTAAAAAAAATATGTTTATGCCAATACATTTTCATGTGAATATGCATTGTACAAGAGAGTCCGTCTTCAGTTTGTCTGTCTTGCTGTCTTTCTTGTGGCAATACTGTAACCGTCTTTCAAAGTGCCAGAGCCTTTATGACATGAAATTCACTATAAAAAAAAATAACCATAAAAAGATGCTAACGTCAAGCTGTGCACGCCTCATTAGTCTGAAAATACCGTTCATGATGTGTATCATTAGATATAAATTGTATGCAATACGGCAAATATATTCACAGATGTATTATGTCAAAAATAATAACTTGTCCCCCGAATTGCATAACTTCATCAACCTACACGACATGGAAACTCCATTGCTACGTTGCCTCTTAGTGAATTTATTTATATCCCTTTGATGTAAAGATGACCGCAATAAATATATATATCAGAATTGCCATTAAATTGCATTGAAATAAGAGTTGCCTAATATATCATGTGTGTACATATTTAATATCAAATATACTACATGTTCAAGATTTTCTAAATACTAGAAACGTTTCTGCGCACCCACTTATCCGCATATCCAATGAAACAAGTGCAATCGAAGAACATGCCATCTTTTTTTTCTGGCGTCCATTGCGCCTATCGAACGCTTTCAAATCCGTGAGGGCGAGTGAACAATGGCTTAGTTAGGGAGGGAAACGCGGAGAAAAATGATACGAGAATCGGAACTCAAATCAAGACTAAATGGGCACCGAACCGAACTCAAAAAACCGGTCCGAATGGAACGTTCACAAAACGCCCCTTCTTCCTTATATGGGTTTTCATTCCATCCAGTTTCCTTTTTTTCCCCCTCTAAAGCCCCGCCTCTTTTTACTGACTGTCAATTCGCACCACTGTTGTTGCAGCCATTTTAATCTAGACTTCAGTTGTAACTAGACCGAATGATGCTTGCTTAGGACCGTAGAAAGGTAAGATTTCATTTTTTGATTTTTCCTGTTTGTATTTCTCGGTCGCTGTCGTGCTTCAACTAATGACATTTCCCTCAACATTTTGGCGCCAACTTCTCGTTGAACGCAGAGAAAGCGTAAGGAAATGCCATAAATAGCATAGCAAACTGTGGCTGGCTAACTGGGAGGGAAGTGTGGTATAGTGGCCCGGCAGAAGACGCTAGCTAGCTTTGTGTGAAGTCGAATTTGCGTCGTATTACTGAGGTTTTATTTGAAAATAAATGTGATTTTCATTGTTTTGTAACTCAATGTAATCCCCTTTGTTTTCTTAGTAAGATTATTTGGTCATATTTCAATTGAATCTAAAACCACACTATCTAGCTTTGAAATGGGACTAACCAAACATTTTTATACCAACTCAAGAAAGGGGAGAAAGAGCACCTGACATTTAGAGAAATTCAGAATAATACATTTTTTGGGGAAAAAAATTGAGAACAGACGATTGGCTGTCTGAATTTGTTCCTCCCTACCACAAGGGGCAGTACCAGTGTTTGGGTCATTAGTTGTAAAAAGTAATACAGATGACCTGTTACTTCTAAGAACAGTAGGCTAATGTGTTTTAAGTCAAATTTAAAACCTACGCAAAACGCAACAAACTACACACACCACTAACGTTAGCTAACTCCGTTCCGTACACATTTGGGCAGTCGCGGCATTCAAACGAGGCTGCAATGAAAACTAATGTGACTAGCAACTGTGTTGGCATCAAAAACCAGGGTGTCAACTAAGTTTCTATTCAGTGTTGATTGACATGGTAATAGACCAATAGTATTGGAGAAAAGTTTAAAAAAATGACCCCTCTGACGCTGTACGTTAAAGTGTGATGTGTCACGATGTAACGTACGTCACGTGTTATGCAACTCATTCTGTGCCGTACAGAATTTCCACCAGGCACAGATTTAAAAATAAGAAATGATCAATGGTGATTGTAAAGTCAATTACTCGTGAGTTCATCAATAGTTAATTCAATCAATTGTAAAAAATAAAATTGCGTCCTCACTACAGGCCATCATGACTCTCAAAAGCCGCGACAGTCGCATTTGAACTTCTGAAGATAAATTTAGCGCCGCCCTAAAAACTCTATTAAAATTAGACACAAACCTTCAAATAGGTATGTAATAAGACATTATATAAACTCTTTATTGTTAGTGTTTTATTTACATTTTAGAGGTGATAGGTTGGACAAATCGGGTGAAAAAGCCGTTTCCCCACACAACATATCTCCCCCTTTCACTATCACTCAGTAGCTTTTGCTTTTTACGCCCGCCATTTTGAAAAAGACCCGGCGGAGCTCCATTGCCTTCAAGTCATGCAGAGACTGGCAGCCTGAAGGTCTCGTCATTGATTTTACTGGAAAGGGGAGAAATTGTGCGTTACAATGATATATTCATATTACAGTTGACCTGGAAGTATGGAACAAGATGTACAAAAGTTTGTTTGTTACACAAAATGGCTATCCTGTGTAGTTGTGTAGCTATAGTGTGCAGCCCCACAATTTGTAACTCGACATGTAGGATCGCAATTTTATTAAGCTAATTGTATTCTTGCGTAAGTACATATGGAATAAATTAGGCTTTATTTTCCATGGAAAGTAACTAGTTATATTACTTCATTACGACAACATTTCTAATTCTCACCGTTCGACTGTCATGGGGCACACCGACTGCATCACCTAATGTGCTAATGCTAATGCTAATGTGCAGTGCGTGTTTCTTTTCCTCTGAGTCAGAAACACCTATTATTACTAACACGGAACCCAAACCGGCTGCGCGCGTGCGCCATCGTGCATAAATTCATTTTGCCCCCCCCCCGCACCCCCCACACCAAACGCGATCACGACACGCAGGTTAAAATATCAAAACAAACTCTGAACCAATGACGTTCATTTGGGGACAGGTCGAAAAGCATTAAACATGTATGGCAATTTAGCTAGTTAGCTTGCACTTGCTAGCTAATTTGTTCTATTTAGCTAGCTTGCTGTTGCTAGCTAATTTGTCCTGGGATATAAACATTGAGTTGTTATTTTACCTGAAATGCACAAGCTCCTCTACTCCGCCAATTAATCCACACACAAAACGGCCAACCGAATCGTTTCTAGTCATCTCTCCGCCTTCCAGGCTTTTTCATCTTTGAACTTGTATGGTGATTGGCATCTAAACTTTCATAGTGTTACCACGACTACCGGCAAAACAGTTCGTCTTTCAATCACCCACGTGGGTATAACCAGTGGGTACCTGCTTCTATAAACCAATGAGGAGATGGGAAGAGGCAGGACTTTCAGCGTGATCTGCGTCAGAATTAGAAAGGAGTTCTATTTTAGCCCTTGGCATCGCAGACGCTTGGATTTCAACATTTATTTTGCGACGTGTCCGGTCTGGTCAGCATGTAAGGAGCAAATTAATTTCAATTGGAAGTTTGGCATCAACACTGGCAGTCCAAAAAGCGCTTCAGCTGTGAGAATCTCTAAAAATGTTGAGATTGAGGACAAGGTGAAAAAATACACAGGCTTGCTCTGAAAAAACATTGACGTGGAGCATTACTGTGGATAATCAGGTTAATATATAATAGTTTTGTTTAAAACGTTTTGACAGTGACCATGTTTTTTTTTTGCGAAGACTATTTGCTTCTTGAGTTTGTCGAACTCACTTCATTCGCACGTAAGAGGGAAGCTTGCGCTACTCATGTGCAGATCAAATACACCACTGGAACTCCTATTAAGATGTTTACATAATCGGTCAACCTCTAGTTTACATGCCCTAATAATGTGACCGATTGCTCAGAAAACCTGGCGTTTTAATCACCGTATGCTTACTTAGATTATGACCGTACGCCGATTAAATAAAATATATATATATATATATATTTTTTTTTTATAAGATAAGCCGTAAGGTGTTTGAGTAATGCCATACTCTGCCTTGTGCCATAATCAGTTTAATATTGAATTATTAGTGTGCATGTAAACGTACTCATTGTTTGCTAAGCTAACGTGAGCTAACATGGAGGAAGGCTCTTAGCTACCTAGCCAACCAAAGCCACTTGGCTTGAGGGAGAGAGGCACACAGCTGCTGCTCCTATTCTGAAGTCCTTTAAGGCCGATGTACAGATCACTCTGTCATTTACCATGTGTACGCTTGAGGTGGAGTCCGATTGTTTGAAGCAACGGGCATCTTTTGGCAACATGATGCCCTCGCCGGTCCATGTGTTCCTAGACCCCCGAATAGCAGCATTCACAATGGTGCGATAGCAGAGATTCTATTGTTGTCCTCCCATTTTGTGGTGAAAACAACTGTTGGCTAATATCAAAGAAAACCAACTGCATATTTTAACAGTGGCTACATGTAATGAAAATGTAGGTCTGTTTTACATGACCTTGTTTTGTGGCTGGAAATTGGCTGTAGGCTACTCCTCTAGAAGCTTGCTAGCTAGTTTAAAACAGCTGCAAGCCTTTTAGCTTCCCACATCTCCTCCATGTGAAATAATATGATTTATAATTCAATAATATGTGACCGACCGACTCGATTCGGTCTTATGTATGTTTTTTTTATTTTTACATTGGATAAAAGTAGAGACTCAGAGCTAGAAAATGGTATATCATACACTACAGTTGAAGAACAATGGGAAAGGAATTCTGCCTTGTAACCTAACTGGTTTAACGTTGGCTAGCTTGCTAGATACTTCCAGACACAAATGAGAGAACAGCTCACTCTGACCATTTTACTCGCCCTAGCAGAGCTGGTTAGGCTGTTTTTGTTATACAGAGTGTTGATGACTGTGCTGCTGGCAACATTTTAGTTACGCTTTTTTTGCCAACATTTACTGACACCAGCCATATTCAATGGGTGTTGAGCGTTCGTAAACTCATCACTTTTTCTGCGCTCTGGCACACTCAGGCGAGAGTGCTCTGAAATCAGAGTAGATCTACCAGCTATGTCTATCGACAGTTGTCGCAGTGGCATCAAACATTCTATTGATATAGAATCGCGCTCTAGCGACTTTCAGTCGCTCAAAGTGTAAAAGGCTATACATTATGAATCAAGTGACTGCAGTGCATGCTTTGCTGTAAATCACAAGAATCAACAAAGCTTAACCATTTTTGATGTGTGAAACTTCATAATTTTTGTACGTTCTTTGTGGAGAATCAGTACAGTAGCACCCCTTCTGGTAGGGGGGATGAAGGTCTGACAGGCAATCAACTTCAGATTAAAGCAAAACACTTCTGTTGTTTGTCCAAAGTCATCCCTTTGCCCCAATTTAGGCTAGACCATTTAATGCCCCTCTCTATCAAAAATAACTGTTAACCTGTCTGGGAACGGGGTTCCGCTAGCCAACAACCAATGAAATTGCAGGGCGCCAAATTCAATCAACAGAAATCTCACAATTCAGATTTCTCAAACATACAAGTATTAGACACCATTTTAAAGATAGAATTCTCGTTAATCCAACCACAGTGTCCGATTTTCAAAAAGGCTTTTCGGCGAAAGCAGAACATATCATTGTTAGGTCAGCAACTAGGCACAGAAAGCAGTACAGTAATCCCTCGTTTATCGCGGGGGTTACGTTCCGAAAATGACCCGCGATAAGTGAAATCCGCGAAATAGAAAACTTTTTTTTTTTTTTACAATTAGCAACTATTACATGTATACAAATACAGTGACTCACGTGTAGGCCGTTTCACTGCTCTTCAGACTGGGCCGCTGCATCCTGACTGCGCTCTGCAGTGTTCTCTTCTTCTGAAGCCCGCGGTGCAGGTGTGTTTGTTCGGGAGAAGAACATAGTGATAGGCAGCTGTTGTCGCTCTTTTTTCTTCTTTGCAAAAAGATCCTTGTACACCGACATGCCACCATCGATTACGTTGGAGAACTGTAATGAACGGCTCATCAAAGGGTCCCATTCCTCAGCTACTCGCTTAAGTTCAGTGGCCATTCGCACCATGGTTGCTAAGCGAAAAATTTTTTTGCCAAGCTGTTTTATGTACGTACACATAACTGCACGAGACGACAAAATGATAGCACAATTCGTAGCATGTTTTGATACAAGAAGCGGGAGTGAGTTTTTAGCGAATCAGAATGCAGAGCACAATGCACCAAAAAAAAAAAAAAAATGCATTATGAAAATCCGCGAAATAGCGAATCCGCGATAAGTGAACCGCGAAGTGGCGAGGGATCACTGTATAGCTATACTAGTTATACAGCTATTTTCCAACCAAAGAGAGGAGTCACAAAAAGCTGAAATAGAGAGAAAATGAATCACTAACCTTTGATATTCTTCATCAGATGACACTCTCGGGACAACATGTTACACAATACATGTATGTTTTGTTCGATCAAGTTCATATTTATATCCAAAAACCTCTGTTTACATTTGGCTTTGCCTCTAAAACATCCCGTGAATTTGCACAGAGCCACATCAATTTACAGAAATACTCATAATAAACATTGATTAAAGATACAAGTGTTATTCACAGAATTAAAGATATACTTCTCCTTAATGCAACCACTGTGTCAGATTTCAAAAAAACTTTACGGAAAAAGCACACCATGCAATAATCTGAGTACGGCGCTCAGAGACCAACACAACCCAAACAGATATCCGCCATGTTGGAGTCAACAGAAGTCAGAAATAGCATTATAAATATTCACTTAACTTTGATCTTCATCAGAATGCACTCCCAGGAATCCCAGTTCCACAATAAATGTTTGATTTGTTCGATAAAGTTCATTTATGTCCTAACACCTCCTTTTTGTTAGCGCGTTTAGCCCAGTATTCCAAATTCATGACGCGCGATCACTAGGAGCAGACAAAGTCCAAAGGTTCCGTTACAGTCCGTAGAAACATGTCAAACGAAGTATAGAATCAATCTTTAGGATGTTTTTAACATAAATCTTCAATAATGTTCCAACCGGAGAATTCCTTTGTCTTCAGAAATGCAATGGAACGCAAGCTAACTATCACATTGAACGCGCATGGTCAGCTCGTGGCACTCTGGGAGAGACCTTACTCAATCCCCTCTCATTCGCCCCCACTTCACAGTAGAAGCATCAAACAAGGTTCTAAAGACTGTTGACATCTAGTGGAAGCCTTAGGAAGTGCAATATGACCCCATAGACACTGTGTATTCGATAGGTCAAGAGTTGAAAAACTACAAACCTCAGATTTCCCACTTCCTGGTTGGATTTTTCTCAGGTTTTCGCCTGCCATATGAGTTCTGTTATACTCACAGACATCATTCAAACCGTTTTAGAAAATTCAGTGTTTTCTATCCAAATCTACTAAAAATATGCATATATTAGCAACTGGGACTGAGTAGCAGGCAGTTTACTCTGGGCACGCTTTTCATCCAAACAGGTTAAGCAACACGGCAGTTCTTCACCTAGCCAAATATTTTGGATAATACGACACTTCCTAATTTCTGAAAACACACTAATTGAAACAAATGTTATGGTAGCTTGCAAAAGAGTAAGTGCGGTTGCTAACTAACTGTAAATACATTTAGTGCTTACTTGGCTGTGGGGTGAAACAATTCACTTATTTACAGCTAGTTAGCTACTGCACCACTCTTAACAAGCGAACATAATGCAGCCACCAAAATTGACATCTCCGCTGATGTTTAGCCTACATTTTAACTTTTGATGTGACGTCTTCGCTTTCCAAACTTATTGCCAAGACGTTTGTGCAGATGCAGTCCACGTTGCTGCAGCTTATGCATCTGAATTTAGAGGTCTAAATGAGTCCCACACCCATAGAATTGATCCCATTAGGGACCCTTACCATCCGTTACATCAGTAAGCATGCAATGTTTTTTTAGTTGGTCTTGTTTTATTTGTTGGATACTGCTACTCTCTACATTCTCTCAACAGGGTGAAGAGAAAGACAGACTTCAGGAGCTCTCAATGGTTTCACCTGAAGGCAGATGTCATGAATTACACAGAACCGGTTGTGGAGAAGGCCGTCAACTCCTGGTCCAGAATAGCCTCAGCGGGACAGACTGTCCTTTTCGAGGCATTACAGATCCTCAACCCTATGTCGAAAGATCTTTCAGACACTGAGGAACTGGTATCCTTTTTGCAAGGACTTAAGGAAGAGGGCCATAAGCCCAAAGTGCTACGTAGCAAAGATGTGTACGGCTACAGGTCATGTACAGCAAAAACCCTCCCGGCAGAGATGTGCTCTATGGACATAGCCAGCAAGGGTCCAAGGCCAGGCAAGAAGAGGGGACGGAAGAATAAGAAGAAGAAGAAGAAAAAGGAGTCTAACAATTACGCATCGTGGAGTAGTGCAAGTGCATCAGAATCTCACAAGAGATCTTTCTTTTCCAGACCTCCTATTCTGACTATTCAACCTGCCCAGGTGCAGCAGCAGTACCTGAAACTAACGAACATTACAGGTTTAATGAGAGGTCACACTGCGAGAATGCAGATTCACTCTCAACCTCCAACACTTTCAGGAATACCGTTACTGCCATCGCCGAACGCGGGTCGAACACCAAAAGCTGTGGCCTTGGTTGGTCAAAGGTACCATGCCTCCTGTCCGGAATGGAACAGAGCCCTTATCGGAGATTCTGCCCCCGTGATCTATCAAAACGGCCGAGGAGTTTACAACTACAAGACTGATGTGTCAAACCACAGACGGTCCTGGACGGATGACCAATCTCTGTGGATGATGAACCGTCAGGAGGAGTGTCGGCTGGACGAGAACAGTTTGCGGTGGAAGGTGATCAAAGTGGACGATTGCATCACGGTTGAGGAACTGAGGAGGAAGGCCCAGAGAATCCTGCAGGTGAACCTGTCCCCTGTGATACAGATACGCCCGCTGTATGAAACTCTAGCTGAATACCAGCGAGAATGATATCTCCAGTAACTTATTGGTTTAGCCTAGCTAGCCTCGGGGTCCATTTTGCAACAAGGCTTAGCTAAGTCCAGAGGTCTTTCTTTACTGTTGAAGCCAGAAGAAAACATCAGGACGGCATCATCTGACTGACTACAGTAAAGTACGTTCCTTGTATTGAGCAGTGACGGGATGATGTCATGACTACCACGCGTCAACAAGACTGAAGGGACTGAAGTTGATCAGAAGTTAACCACGGTGCTGCTTTCAGACACTCAAGCATAGACATTGCTGGTCAGAATGTAACTTTAAAAATGTTTTTTTTTTTTTTTTTTTTACCAGCTTCTGTTTTGTACACTGAGGATGGACTGATAGACTTGTTAAGCAGTGTCACGGCACACTGTAGGATAACTTTCTTTTTGTTTTGTTTTTTGTTGCAAGAACAAAAAATTACATTTTTACTCTTAGGTACAGTCTACATGACAAATTAAAACAATTTGGTCCCCTAAAATTGTGTAAATGGGCAACCTTGTTTTAGGGTCATTGTTTTCCATCTTGATTTAGGTCTTCCTGTGGTTGGCCTACTGAGCCCAGTCATTATCCCTTTAATCTACTTTTGTGTTTCCTCTTTTATAGAGTTTGACCTTTCGACAGCCTCAAAATGTTTGCTGAATGTAAGCACTTAAATCGTAACAATTTCAATTACACAGGGCAGAGTTAAAATGGCCTTATTCTTTTCAGTAAACCTAAACTGATGTCTTATATTTTCTTTGTAGTGACTGATTTTTATTTTCTCTGAGTAAAGATTTTGAAACCACCCTATTCTTGTATATTTTCTTTTGTATTTTTCTTTTTCTTGATTTTGCGAAACTTTCCCAACGCCGGACATTTGAAAAAGGGAAACTTACACAGATATTAGCTTTGACTCTGTCGTAGATCGGGTGCGAACTTCCCATCGGTGCTAATTGGTAATCGGTGCAAGTGCATAGTGAACTAAATCTGTCCCGTTTTGTGTAGAAGTTGCCACCGTGTTTTGCGATCTTTCATTAGTTCAGTTGACTGATTTATGATGCGCTTCATCAGTTATTGTAAGTTCGACACGTTGTATTGTAGTGGCACAGTCAATCAAGGGTCCTTCACAGGGACTGTTATCGGCTACGTCCCAAACGGCACCCTATTCCCTTTACACTAGTATAGGGAATAGGGTCCCATTTGAGACTCGCCCTTCCTGTTGGTTTAACATCTTACTGGGTTTTTTTTTTGTGCCAAACATGTTGTTGGTGCTCTCTTGCTGTCTTTTTACAGTTACAGCACAAGCTGGGATGTTAGGCCACATGATACGATTCACTGTTCTGATTGGATAGCTGCTTCTTCATCCCGCCTCACTCTGGATTTAATTGGTGCATCGTTTTTGTTGCCAATTTCACCATCCCAGAAGTTGCAAAAAAAATTCAGGTCAGAACTACAGTCTAATTAATTAAGGATTTGGTTTAGTTGTCAGGTTTATCGTAAGGGAAAGTGAAGAGTTTTTGTTCAAATTGCTTGAATCATCATGTTGTAGCCCAAAATCAGGGCCTTTAAATTGATCATTTGTTGCCATATGTTGAAAATACCGTAAATATTACTGAATGGTTGTGTTCAAGCCAGGGACCAAACAGTCATTGTGATTGCCGAAGGCATTCGTAGGGGGGAAAAAAATAAGAACAGATTGGTATGGCTGTAACATGTCTTTTTCGCCCCTTTATTATTAATCTTGATTTCATTGTACCGGTATGAAATAAAATCATGAGATGAGCATAGCTGTCTTTTATAAAGCCTAGTTTATGCAACGCAAAAAACACAATTAGTTACTTAAAATGGCAGACCTGAGTTTGCAGGGCTCCACATGTTTGCCGAAGGACCCAGAATGGCCGTTTTGCGTAACGTACACATTAGGATAAAGTCTAGAGTTCCTTGGTCACATGATAGTGATCAATTTATGCAGGTTCTCAACCAAATATTTATTTTGTATCCTAACAGATGTGTCCAATTCTTGCAGTTTGTTGGTTGGAGTCTGTTGGATAATTTTCAGAAATGGTTTAATAAAATATCTTAAAGGACTAATTTAAAATTTTCCAGGAGGTGTTTGAATGAGATGTACCCAGCGATGTGGCGTAGTCTGGACACCAATATTTGACTTTAAGCTTATTCAGATTGACAAAAATTGGCAGAGTGGCATCGGGACGGAATGTAAATGTACATAAACCTTTCAATTTATACATTAGCAATGGAATATTCCGGTCCAAGAGAAGGTTTAGGTGACGTTCTTGCTTCGTAGCTTAAATGTACTGTAAATATCACAGTAGCCAGTAAGCACTTTTCATGCATCTACCATATTACACTTTTGATTTATGTAACAAAACCATCTTGAAAATTGCATCAATTCACACGCAGACATTTTTAAATAGTGTATGGATGAAAAAAGAAACCAAGTTAGCTACAAGACAGCTGAAGTGGCACAGCTACTAGATGGCTAACGTTAGCTAATAACATTTTCTTCAAGTAACTTCAGCATAACAAAAATGTACTTTAACCCCTTCATACAAATATAAAAGTACAGTAAAGTTATCATGCAGGGTTATTCATGTTATACAGAGCTAGGTAACAAGCTAAACCAAATATCTACATCCTCCTCACATACAAACTTACTAGCTAGTTAGCTAATGTTAGCCAACATTAGCCTGTAGCTTGATTTGCATTTCGGGCCTACCTTAAAATGGTTTGCTCTATCAATATCATGCAAGTCATGTAATATTACATGGGGGGGGGGATCAAATTGCAACAAAATGCCATGTTCTGAGATTCCCTTAAAGCTACAATGTCAATTTCAGATAAAACTCAAAACAAGTCTCCTAATGTAAGGAAAATGCCTAGACATTTCAGTTGTTTCAAAAACATTGCTCTGCTATTACGGCTCAACGAGACAATTGTGTTTACACTGCCCTGCTTGGAAGGGCGGCAAGTGTCGTGGGCAACCTCCCAGAGGTAGCGGTCGAGACGTGACAAGTTTACAACTTTACATTTCAGTAAAAGGCCAAGCAGAGTATTTTTCTTAACATCTCTAGGCAATCTCTCTTAGTGAGAAGTGGCTATTTCAGACTATACATTTTAGTTAAATATTTATAATAATTGAACTGTGTTTATTTAGTTAGCCCAGTACAATGGAACCAATGAACTAGGCTTTGTCCCAAAACTAGATCCACCGTTCCTTCTGTGTTTTGATCTAGATCTACTTAGCAGTCTAACACAACTGGTTAAACAAAGCTTAACTGGACCCTGGCAAGCTGGAGCTATATGCTGTTAAGGCCCTGGGGGCAAATGGTGGAAATTGGCAGTGTTTACTGAGAGGGAACTGCCAAGGATATGCAGTGGTCACGGGCCATCCTCCATTTTCTCATTTAGCAGTGGTGTATGACCCAAACGGTACCCTATTCCCTAGGCAGGGCCCTACTTTAGACTGGGGCCCTATTCCATAGGCAGTGCCCTACTTTAAACCGGGGCCTTATTCCCTAGGCAGTGCCCTACTTTAGACCGGGGCCCTATTCCCTAGGCAGTGCCCTACTTTAGACCGGGGCCCTATTCCCTAGGCAGGGCCCTACTTTAGACCGGGGCCCTATTCCCTAGGCAGGGCCCTACTTTAGACCGGGGCCCTATTCCCTAAGCAGGGCCCTACTTTACACCGGGGCCCTATTCCCTAGGCAGGGCCCTACTTTACACCGGGGCCCTATTCCCTAGGCAGGGCCCTACTTTACACCGGGGCCCTATTCCCTAGGCAGGGCCCAACTTTACACCGGGGCCCTATTCCCTAGACAGGGCCCTACTTTACACCGGGGCCCTATTCCCTAGGCAGTGCACTACTTTAGACCGGGGCCCTATTCCCTAGGCAGTGCACTACTTTAGACCGGGGCCCTATTCCCTAGGCAGTGCACTACTTTAGACCGGGGCCCTATTCCCTAGGCAGTGCCCTACTTTAGACCGGGGCCCTATTCCCTAGGTAGTGCCCTACTTTAGACCAGGGCCCTACTTTAGACCGGGGCCCTATTCCCTAGGCAGGGCCCTACTTTAGACCGGGGCCCTATTCCCTAGGCAGGGCCCTACTTTAGACCGGGGCCCTATTCCCTAGGCAGGGCCCTACTTTAGACCCGGGGCCCTATTCCATAGGCAGTGCCCTACTTTAAACCGGGGCCTTATTCCCTAGGCAGTGCCCTACTTTAGACCGGGGCCCTATTCCCTAGGCAGTGCCCTACTTTAGACCGGGGCCCTATTCCCTAGGCAGGGCCCTACTTTAGACCGGGGCCCTATTCCCTAGGCAGGGCCCTACTTTAGACCGGGGCCCTATTCCCTAGGCAGGGCCCTACTTTACACCGGGGCCCTATTCCCTAGGCAGGGCCCTACTTTACACCGGGGCCCTATTCCCTAGGCAGGGCCCTACTTTACACCGGGGCCCTATTCCCTAGGCAGGGCCCAACTTTACACCGGGGCCCTATTCCCTAGACAGGGCCCTACTTTACACCGGGGCCCTATTCCCTAGGCAGTGCACTACTTTAGACCGGGGCCCTATTCCCTAGGCAGTGCACTACTTTAGACCGGGGCCCTATTCCCTAGGCAGTGCACTACTTTAGACCGGGGCCCTATTCCCTAGGCAGTGCCCTACTTTAGACCGGGGCCCTATTCCCTAGGTAGTGCCCTACTTTAGACCAGGGCCCTACTTTAGACCGGGGCCCTATTCCCTAGGCAGGGCCCTACTTTAGACCGGGGCCCTATTCCCTAGGCAGGGCCCTACTTTAGACCGGGGCCCTATTCCCTAGGCAGGGCCCTACTTTAGACCCGGGGCCCTATTCCCTAGGTAGTGCCCTGGTGTCATTTGTGTGCATCCAGTTTAATGTGGCTACTGTAGGCCTATGGGTTTACATTCTCACTCAAATCCTGTAGCTGAAGCCCAATGTCGATATCCAGTGTAGCCTGACCGTTGCAGTGACTTGCTGACTGGAGGACTTGTTTTGACATTAAAGACTCTTTTTTTTTTTTTTTTTTTTTTATAGCTGACTGTCCTGGTTTTGCCGTTCTCTTGTGCTGTACATAAAGTCCGAATGGGTTATTTTCGTCCGTCCATTGTCCCAGCTCACCGCACATAGAGTACCTACAACTGTGAAAATGTCATGCTGCCATTAAAAACAAGATGGTAGATTTCATGGGTCTAATAATTGTCTTTGGTTTCTTGGTGTATCTTGTTCGTTAGGCGGGCCGGAGACCAGAGAGACCTCGTTATTTGGTCTCTTGGTGTATCTTGTTCGTTAGGCGGGCCGGAGACCAGAGAGACCTCGTTATTTGGTCTCTTGGTGTATCTTGTTCGTTAGGCGGGCCGGAGACCAGAGAGACCTCGTTATTTGGTCTCTTGGTGTATCTTGTTCGTTAGGCGGGCCGGAGACCAGAGAGACCTCGTTATTTGGTCTCTTGGTGTATCTTGTTCGTTAGGCGGGCCGGAGACCAGAGAGACCTCGTTATTTGGTCTCTTGGTGTATCTTGTTCGTTAGGCGGGCCGGAGACCAGAGAGACCTCGTTATTTGGTCTCTTGGTGTATCTTGTTCGTTAGGCGGGCCGGAGACCAGAGAGACCTCGTTATTTGGTCTCTTGGTGTATCTTGTTCGTTAGGCGGGCCGGAGACCAGAGAGACCTCGTTATTTGGTCTCTTGGTGTATCTTGTTCGTTAGGCGGGCCGGAGACCAGAGAGACCTCGTTATTTGGTCTCTTGGTGTATCTTGTTCGTTAGGCGGGCCGGAGACCAGAGAGACCTCGTTATTTGGTCTCTTGGTGTATCTTGTTCGTTAGGCGGGCCGGAGACCAGAGAGACCTCGTTATTTGGTCTCTTGGTGTATCTTGTTCGTTAGGCGGGCCGGAGACCAGAGAGACCTCGTTATTTGGTCTCTTGGTGTATCTTGTTCGTTAGGCGGGCCGGAGACCAGAGAGACCTCGTTATTTGGTCTCTTGGTGTATCTTGTTCGTTAGGCGGGCCGGAGACCAGAGAGACCTCGTTATTTGGTCTCTTGGTGTATCTTGTTCGTTAGGCGGGCCGGAGACCAGAGAGACCTCGTTATTTGGTCTCTTGGTGTATCTTGTTCGTTAGGCGGGCCGGAGACCAGAGAGACCTCGTTATTTGGTCAGTCAGTCTAAAATCACTAATAATCCAAACAGATTTTGGGGAGATATTTCAGTCACATTTCTTTGTCCTGTTGCTAGTGGCTTTTTGTCAGTATTTTGTTAACACTGGCTGTTACAATATTTTGCTGCAATGGCCTCAAGGCTTTTATTTTTAACCTCTGATTTTAAATATCTGATTTATGGCAAAAAATATCTGTCTTTGGTTTACAATTTCAATGGTTAATCATTTTTTTTCTTCAACCCAGCAGTCAGTCGACAAAGATAATACATTTTTAATCCATTCGTACTAAACCATTTTCATGCTGCTCCCGCCAACACTGCAGCTCGCCTCTCTCCTTTTCTTCCCTCTGTTTTGTGGGGGATGGGTGTGCTGCTATGTGAAAGTGGAGGGGGGGGGGGGGGGGGTTGTGCTCTGAGGAGGTTGGAGGCTGTAAAGGGAAGTGGAGGGGGGGGGGGGGGGGGTTGTGCTCTGAGGAGGTTGGAGGCTGTAAAGGGAAGTTGGGGGGGGGGGGGTTGTGCTCTGAGGAGGTTGGAGGCTGTAAAGGGAAGTTGAGGTGGAATTCTCGAAGTTACTAACTGAAGTCAGAGGGTAAACAAGATTCAGCTAGCCTGATCTAAATCTGTTTGTGCTTTTACCTACGCTATTATCATGAGATCAGAAACAAACTGACACCCAGGCTAAGAAACCAATTACCCCCCCCCTACCCCTAAAATAGTCCAGTGAGCACAATAAAAAATAAAAAAAATAAAAACTTTTATTTAAGAATCTTTTACTCATATGATCCCGTGTGGCTCAGTTGGTAAAGCATGGCGCTTGCAATGGGTTGTGGGTACGAGGAGACAAAAAAATAATAAACGTAGGCGCTCACTACTGGAAGTCGCTGAGAATGAGAGCGTCTGCTAAATGACTAAAACGTCAAATCGGTTGGTGCTCTGAGGTTGGAGGCTGTAAAAGGTAAGCTGAGGTGACATTCTAAAAATAGTTGTTCCACCAAATTCATAAAGTAAACAAGAAACAGACTGACCATTAACCATTTTAGTCTAGTGTAATGGGTCCTATGGAGGTAACAGTCTTACTGGCTGTGTCCCAGTACCGTACTCAAAGTCCTATATATATATATGTATATATGTATATGTATATATATATATGTATATATATATATATATGTATATATATATATATATATATATGTGTTTTTGTAAGAATGTGACTTTTTCGGGAAATCGTGTATACTTGAAATGCCCGGATGTGGCACTCATTTATTAGGCTTTTCTAGTAGAATTCGCTGTATTGAGCAAGATGAAAAAAGTCCACACCCATGTGTGTTTAACTGCAGCTGATAATGAATGAATGACAGGGAACAAGCACATTTGCACATTTGATAACACCTTGATATTTGTTGATTGCTACATCTGTTTTTTTTACTAAATGTTGTAAATAATATGTAGTACGACTAGTACACCGTGTGTAGTTTTAAGTAGGTAGTAGACGAGCCAGATTACTGACACGGGACACTATTTCCTAAGGCCCAGTATGAACACTGGGTATACAATGCCATTCAAATTGTCATACAACGAACGGCCTGATACAATGGAGAGTTTTGGGCTACATTCTGTATCGGTGGAAGTTCATCCAGGTCTGTAAGCCTTTTTGGGGCCATATGTGAGATTTGCAAAAACTTGTCAGTGGTGAGAGAAATTTGTTTTTAAAGTTAATTTCCTGTAATTCTACACATTTTGCAATGTGGTAGAGATAAAGATTTTCACTTTTTAAAGCTAATTTCCTGCAATTATACACATTTTGTATTGACATGCAATATATCTGAGTGAGAATGACTAGCAAAATCAATGCGTCAGGGCCTCTGCCCAGTCGGTATTCAGCCATGATAGCTGGCTAGACTAACTACCAATCTAAACATTGTTAGCTGACGTGGCTAATTGAGTGACTGTCAGTTACCGACATAAGAGGAGAAACTGCTGATGCAACAACCAAATTTAGAATTTGAGCCTTGTGTACTTTACTATTCTAACTCTCAACAGTAAGTTGAGACCCCGAATGAGATCCTAATTGTTTACGCTTGGAACTGGCCCTGATTTTACAGCGCTATAGCAAAATTAAAGGTCATTTACGATACAGAGTTTACCGTGAATGAGGTCTCCACAAATGTGGGAACCCCCTTTTTTTTTTAAATACATTTTAAAATGCACTGTACTGAATTTCAACGCTCCAGATTGGCTGAGAGCCCTTTGTGTTGACAACCGTTGTGTGACGTCTTCAATGTTTGTCATTAACTTGTTTTTGCAGAAAAAACTATTGTAAAAAAAAATGACATCTGGTAAAATAACATTTCTATAAGAACATATTGTTGGGTGTAGATGAAGTCAGACATTTAAAGTAACTTCTATGAATAAATAAATGATTGTTATAGTATCAGAACTATACCATCAAATAATGACCCATATTCTGTACAAGGGATGCATAGAATATATATTTTAATACAGTGTCATATAAACATGGCATTGCAACAGTCAACATTTTAACATGAGTGTTTCTATGGATGATTGGGCCACAACCAATCAAGGCCCTTTATAGAGAGCAGCACACTGGACAGACCAGTGTGCTTTTAAAAAAAGCTGTTTTCCCTGATGTTTGCAGAGATCACATTCACAGTAAACTCTGCGTCACAGATGCATTAGGCCGGAATTCATCTGAGGCCACGTAATGGGTTTCTACATTTTTTTTAATTTAAAGGTAATTTCCAGTTGACCCGACATCTGCAGCGCTTACCAGTAATACCATCACCGCAAACACGGGAACGTTGCCTTTAAAAGACGCATGGTCGACAGGACTCTACAGATTGAATCCCAGCCATTTGTCTTTGGAAAAAGTTGTTGAGCTGGTTCTGCTGCTGCCAGTTCAGCCTCTGGTGAAAGAGAAAGGTCAACTATAGAATCTAGAAGACAAGAAATCTATAGACATTTAAGAATCTATAGACTAAAAAATACCTCAAGTGGAACCATCTTTCCACTTGGTCATTTCTGAACAACAAGAGTTCAATACGGCGTCTTTTTAACCCTTTGACTTGTTCCATCACATATTTGTGATCCATTGTTGAGTCGTCCGTGCAGCGCAACATCGCAAATACAGCTTCAGTCAAAAGTTTGGACACACCTACTCATTCCAGGGTTTTTCTTTTATTTGTACTATTTTCTACATTGTAGAATAATAGTGCAGACATCAAAGCTATAAATGAACACTTATGGAATCATGTAGTCACCAAGAAAGTGTTAAACAAATCTAAATATATTTTATATTTGAGATTCTTCAATGTAGCCACCCTTTTGCCTTGACAGCTTTGCACACACTTGGCATTCTCTCAACCAGCTTCATGAGGTAGTCACCTGGAATGCATTTCAATTAACAGGTGTGGCTTAATTTGTTGAATTTCATTCCTTAATGCGTTTGATCCAATCCGTTGTGACCCAGTATCTTTTTTTTAAGGGGGTGGATCAGCTTTAATGTTGTGGTGGATAGATTGTTACTTCCATCAATGTAACTGTCTGCATCACTTCCAATCCACCATATTTTTTTGTGTAAAAAATAAATATATATATATATATATATATACACACACACACACAAACAGGCCCCCATTAACATCGACGGGGCTGTAGTGGAATGGGTCGAGAATTTCAAGTTCCTTGGTGTCCACATCACCAACAAACTACCATGGTCCAAACATACCAAGACAGTTGTGAAGAGGACACGACAAAACCTTTTCCCCCTCAGGAGACTGAAATTATTTGGCATGAGTCCCCAGATCCTCAAACAGGTTCTACAGCTGCACCATCAAGAGCATCCTGACCGGTTACATCACCGCCTGGTATGGCAACTGCTCGGCATCTGACCGTAAGGCGCTACAGAGGGTAGTGCGAACGGCCAAATACATCACTGAGACAAAGCTTACTGCCATCCAGGACCCATACAATAGGTGGTGTCAGAGGAAAGCCCATAGAATTGTCAGAGACTCCAGTCACCCAAGTTATAGACTGTTTTCTCTGCTACCGCACGGCAAGCGGTACCGGAGAGCCAAGTCTAGGACCAAAAGGCTCCTCAACAGCTTCTACCCCCAAGACGTAAGACTGCTGAACAATTAATAAAATCGCCACCGGACAATTTACATTGACCCCCCCACCCTTTTGTACACTGCTGCTTTTCAATGTTTATTATCTATGCATAGCCACTTCACCCCCACCTACATGTACAAATTACCTCAACTAGCCTGTACCCCCACACACTGACTCTGTACCGGAACCCCCTGTATATAGCCTCCACACTGACTCTGTACCGGTACCCCCTGTATATAGTCTCCACATTGACTCTGTACCGGTACCCCCTGTATATAGCCTCCACACTGACTCTGTACCGGAACCCCCTGTATATAGCCTCCACACTGACTCTGTACCGGTACCCCCTGTATATAGTCTCCACATTGACTCTGTACCGGTACCCCCTGTATATAGCCTCCACACTGACTCTGTACCGGTACCCCCTGTATATAGCCTCCACACTGACTCTGTGCCGGTACCCCCTGTATATAGCCTCCACACTGACTCTGTATTTAGCCTCATTATTGTTATTCTTATTGTGTTACTTTTTATTATTACTTTTTATTTTAGTCCACTTGGTAAATATTTTCTTAACTCTTCTTGAATACTGTTGGTTAAGGGCTTGTAAGTAAAGCATTTCAAGGTAAAGTCTACACTTGTTATATTTGGTGCATGTGACAAAGTTTGATTTGATATTTACGTACATATACACACTTTTTAAAGAATATACCTTTATTATTCCCCAAACCCTACCACCCTTCCCCTGATTGGAGTAAACTAATGAACAATAACACTTAGGCTTCTACCTTCAGTTTATACATCTTATACACATTTTACAGACACAATCTATTTTACAATAGTTATATTTTGTTTGTTTTTAATCCTGGCCTTCCTCTATTTCTGATGTCCATCCAGTTTGATTTCTATTTGTAACTGCGCTATTTCACAAAAGTTCTGAACCTATATACATTTTACAGACCCCGTATGTTTTACATTGGTTTTCTTGTTGTTATTAGTCCCACCCTTCAGCTCCATTCAACCCCTCCCATCTATCTCTCAACACCATCCATTTTGGATTTCTATTTGCCCTGTATTTTTCAACTGTGCTGTGATGCTTCACAAAAGTACTGAACATTTCCATTCTCATAGTTTCTACAGATTGCAAATAAGAGAGACATTTTTTGCTAAAATAATTATATTATTGATCAATTTGACTGAGTTTTCAAATCACCCACTATTGCTATCTGCAGTGTTAGTTCTAGGTAAATGTGCATTTCAGCCATTCCTGGACCTGTGTCCAAAAACGAGCTACATACATGGGAAGATTCTATCCCCCATATATACACTAGCGTTCAAAAGTTTGGGGTCACTTAGAAATGTCCTTGTTTTTGAAAGAAAAGAAGAAGAAAAAGAGTCCTTTAAAATAACATCTAATTGATCATAAATACAGTATAAACATTGTTAATGTTGTAAATGACTATTGTAGCTGGAGGCCAGCATCCCGGAGTCGACTCTTCACTGTTGACATTGAGACTGGTGTTTTGTGGGTATTATTTAATGAAGCTGCTAGTTGAGGACTTGTGAGTCGTCTGTTTCTCAAACTAAATCTAATCAAATTTATTTATATAGCCCTTCTTACATCAGCTGATATCTCAAAAGTGCTGTACAGAAACCCAGCCTAAAACCCCAAACAGCAAGCAATGCAGGTGTAGAAGCACGGTGGCTAGGAAAAACTCCCTAGAAAGGCCAAAACCTCGGAAGAAACCTAGAGAGGAACCAGGCTATGAGGGGTGGCCAGTCCTCTTCTGGCTGTGCCGGGTGGAGATTAAACCAGAACATGGCCAAGATGTTCATAAATGACCAGCATGGTCAAATAATAATGATCGCAGTAGTTGTCGAAGGTGCAACAGGTCAGCACCTCAGGAGTAAATGTCAGTTGGCTTTTCATAGCCAATCATTGAGAGTATCTCTACCGCTCCTGCTGTCTCTAGAGAGTTGAAAACAGCAGGTCTGGGACAGGTAGCACGTCCGGTGAGCAGGTCAGGGTTCCATAGCCGCAGGCAGAACAGTTGAATCCTGGAGCAGCAGCACGGCCAGGTGGACTGGGGACAGCAAGGAGTCATCATGCCAGGTTGTCATGAGGCATGGTCCTAGGGCTCAGGTCCTCAGAGAGAGAGAGAGAGAAAGAAAGAAAGAAAGAAAGAGAGAGAGAATTAGAGAGAGCATACTTAAATTCACACCGGATAAGACAGGAGAAATACTCCAGATTTAACAGACTGACCCTAGCCCCCCGACACATAAACTCCTGGAGGCTGAGACAGGAGGGGTCAGGAGACACTGTGGCCCCATCCAATGATACCCCCGGACAGGGCCAAACAGGCAGGATATAACCCCACCCACTTCGCCAAAGCACAGCCCCCACAGCACTAGAGGGATATCTTCAGCCACCAACTTACAATCCTGAGACAAGGCCGAGTATAGCCCACAAAGATCTCCGCCTCGGCACAACCCAAGGGGGGGGCGCCAACCCGGACAGGAAGATCACGTCAGTGACTCAACCCACTCAAGTGACGCACCCCTCCTAGGGACGGCATGGAAGAGCACCAGTAAGCCAGTGATTCAGCCCCTGTAATAGGGCTAGACGCAGAGAATCCCAGTGGAGAGAGGGGATCTGGCCAGGCAGAGCCAGCAAGGGCGGTTCGTTGCTCCAGTGCCTTTCCGTTCACCTTCATACTCCTGGGCCAGACTACACTCAATCATAGGACCTACTGAAGAGATGAGTCTTCAATAAAGACTTAAAAGTTGAGACCGAGTCTGCGTCTCTCACATGGGTAGGCAGACCATTCCATAAAAAGTGAGCTATATAGGAGAAAGCCCTGCCTCCAACTGTTTGCTAGACACTAATGTACTTGTCCTCTTCCTCAGTTGTGTACCGGGGCCTCCCGCTCTTTCTATTCTGGTTAGAGCCAGTTTGCGCTGTTCTGTGAAGGGAGTAGTACACAGCGTTGTACGAGATCTTCAGTTTCTTGGCATTTTCTCGCATGGAATAGCCTTCATTTCTCAGAACAAGAATAGACTGATGAGTTTCAGAAGAAAGTACTTTGTTTCTGGCCATTTTGAGCCTGTAATCGAACCCACAAATGCTGATGCTCCAGATACTCAACTAGTATAAAGAAAGCCAGTTTTATTGCTTCTTTAATCAGGACAACAATTTTCAGCTGTGCTAACATAATTGCAAAAGGGTTTTCTAATGATCAATTAGCCTTTTAAAATGATAAACTTGGATTAGCTAACACAACGTGCCTTTGGAACACAGGAGTGATGGTTGCTGATAATGGGCCTCTGTACGCCTATGTAGATATTCCATTAAAAAATCAGCCGTTTCCAGCTACAATAGTCATTTACAACATTAACAATGTTGACACTGTATTTATGATCAATTTTATGTTATTTTAATGGACAAAAAAATGTGCTTTTCAAAAACAAGGACATTTCTAAGTGACTCAACTTTTGAACGGTCGTGTATGTTTGTAAACGTACCATTAAAAAGTAGCATGAGGATTGAGTGTCTATATAGCTGTACCGTGATATTTGCATTGCTACTACCTCCGTCGGTCCCCACTATTCCACCCGCTAAAACTCCTCCTCATCCTGAGTTGGGTTGTCGACCCGGCAGACCCCCCCCCCCCCGGGTCCCATAGCCCAGAAGAGACCAGGACCCATCCTTCCAAATGAGCACACAGTGCCACCCACAGAACAGAAGCAGATCAACCGCTAAATGCATTTCCATCGCCCTCACCTCGATTTGTATTATATAGCTAATTAAAAAATATATATTTAAAAAATCCTGTATCTTATTTTCCTTAATTATCAACTAATATTTGTAGTAATGTAGGCAGTGTATGTAAAGGATTTTTACCTCACCGTTACCAACATTACCAACATTACATTATGGCAAGCAATGATTTATTTTAGCAAACAATTATTGTGATTCATCCTATATTGTCCCTAACATCTTTTACTCCCTCACATCAGTTGTAGGATACACACACACACACACACACACACACACACACACACACACACACACACACACTCAACCCTTTCCCCCCACAACAGCCATAGACTCAGATTCTCAACAGTTGCACCATCCCAGAGGCCATCTCAAGAAAGGTCTTGATTTACGAATGCATTTACAGTTGCAGCTTTATGAGAAGGCCTGCAAGAGTGAAGTCGCAAAAACCATCAAGCGCTATGATGAAACTGGCTCTCATGAGGACCGCCAGAGGAACGGAAGACTCAAGAATTATCTCTGCTGCAGAGGATAAGTTCATTAGTTATCAGCCTCAGAAATTGCAGCCCAACTGAATGCTTCACAGAGTTCAAGTAACAGACACATCTCAGCATCAACGGTTCAGAGGAGACTGCGTGAATCAGGCCTTCATGGTCGAATTACTGCAAAGAAACCACTACTAGAGGACACCAATAAGAAGAGATTTGCTTGGGCCAAGAAACACGAGTAATGGACATTAGATTGGTGGAAATCTGTCCTTTGGTAGATTTTTGGTTCCAACCGCCGTGTCTTTGTGAGACGCAGAGTTGGTGAACGGATGATCTCCGCATCTTGTTCCCACCGTGAAGCATGGAGGTGTGATGGTGTGGGGGTGCTTTGCTGGTGGCACCGTCAGTGATTAATTTAGAATTCAAGGCACACTTAACCAGCATGGATATCACAGTATTCTGTAGCGATACGCCATCCCATCTCCAGGCTGTGTAAGGGCTATTTGACCAAGAAGGAGAGTGATGGAGTGCTGCATCAGATGACCTGGCCTCCACAGTCATCCAACCTCAACCCAATTGAGATGGTTTGGGATGAGTTGGACCACAGAGTGAAGGAAAAGCAGCCAACAAGTGCTCAGCATATGTGCAAGACTGTTGGAGACTGTTGGAAAAGCATTCCAGGTGAAGCTGGTTGAGAGAATGCCAAGAGTGTCCAAAGCTGTCATCAAGGCAAAGGGTGGCTACTTGGAAGAAACAAAAATATTTTGATTTGTTTTAACACTTTTTTTGGGGGGGGGGGGTTACTATGTGTTTCCATATGTGTTATTTCATAGTTTTGAAATCTTCACTATTATTCGACGATGTAGAATCATGGCCAATCATGGCTAGCGGGAAGGTTGCTGCCTTTTTCTGTGGCTAAACCAACTAGGCTCGTAATACAAAAGGCAAGTTTGTTATTACATGTTCCAGAAGGCATTTAAGTTTACTTTCAAATGGCTCTCCTTTGAATTAGTGATGCGCTAGTTTCCTGAAATGAGTCACACACGTGATTGGAACACATGATGATGCAACAAACAGCATTCTTGTCTGAAAAGTATCTACACAATGCACTGATGGGGAAATAAAGGTCTTCACAAATGTATTCCTCAATTTAACCTTTTATTGTAAAAAGATAAATGCGAACTTCGATCATCCAAGCATCACACGGAACCCATGCATAGCCAAACTCATTCTATAAAACAGACAAAATAACTAAACATAACTTAGACTCCTTTACAATATACCACATCTCTGGTGACACGTAATATTGTTTAGATAAAGAGATGCCTGTCAGCTAAGCTAACAGCAGCTAAAGTTATTTATGACGGCAGCCATGTTTGTTTGACAAGCGAAATCTCCCTAATCCCCAAATGCCATTCACTATAAGACGCAAAATAAACAAAGTCAAAGATGGCTACGCCCATTGCCTGAAAATATTACCTCAGTTTGGCCACTTTTCAGCATATTCCAAATCTTCAATGTACTTGTTGTTGTATACAAGAACCAGCGCACATGACTTAAGTCGTTTACAGTTTTTGACAAATCACAAAGCAAATAAAAAGTTAGCACCTCACAGATCATCACCCCCAATACATTCCTATTGCCTAGCCTAACCGTAGCGCGAAAGCTAAACCGGGATTAAACCATTTTAGTGGGGTTTGTGGGGGGGTTCATTTGTGGGGGGGTTTTCAAGTCCATGGGGTGTAGAAATGGGGGAAGGTATTGTGGGGGGGCTATGATGCAGGAAATATTACTATGATGGGGGATTTATCTATAAATGGGCGGTAAACACAGGAGAAGTTTATACGCAAAATAAAAATAAACCCCTGGAAAGGAGGGTCTGAGCTGGCAACCCTGAGTTATCATCGTTATAATCTGATGCCGCGTTCAAAACAGCTTGGAAATCTCCGACTTCCGAGCGTTCAAGACAACTGGGGAAAAAACGAGCTCAGACTGGGAAAAATCGTTTTGAACGGTCATCCAACTCGGGGAACTCGGGCCTGAAGATCACTGACGTCATGATTTTTCCCAGTTGTCTTGAAAGCACAATAGGTCAGTCCCTTCACCTCGTTTTGTTATAATATATTTGGTCTGACATACATTTACGTGACAACCAGAATGCATTGTATGATGTCAACAAACATGGCGCCACACACAGCTGGCAAATAGCTCAGCATTAGCAGTACAACCTTCAAAAAAATATTTTACACACATCATTATGTGTTCATTACAATCTATGCAAGAATCGAAATGCATGATTTGTTACCAGTACTTGAAAATGTGAATCAAACGGTAAATACATTATGCTCCATACATACAGTGCATTTGGAAAGTATTCAGACCCCTTGACTTTTTCCACATTTTCTTACGTTACAGCCTTATTCTAAAATTGATTAAATAAAACATGTTACTCAATCTACACACAATACCCCATAATGACAAAGGGAAAACAGGTTTTTAGAAATGCTTGCTAATTTATAAAACATTAAAAACGTACCTTATTTACATATGTGTGCAGCTCACAGATCACTGCATCTGTAAATAGCCCATCCAACTACCTCATCCCCATATTGTTATTTATTTATTTCTTGCTCCTTTGCACCACAGTATCTCTAGTTGCACATTCATCTCCTGCACATCTATCACTCCAGTGTTTAATTGCTAAATTGTAATTACTTCGCTACTACGGCCTATTTATTGCCTTACCTCCCTAATCTTACCTTATTTGCTCACATTGTAAATAGATTTTTTTTCCTATTGTGTTATTGACTGTACGTTTGTTTATTCCATGTGTAACTCTGTTGTTGTTTGTGTCGCACTGCTTTGCTTTATCTTGGCCAGGTCGCAGTTGTAAATGAGAACTCAACTGGCCTACCTAGTTAAATAAAGGTGAAATAAAAATAAAATATAACATAAGTATTCAGAGCCTTTGCTATGAGACTCCAAATTGAGCTCAGGTGCATCCTGTTTCCATTGATCATCCTTGAGATATTTCTACAACTTGATTGGAGTCCACCTGTGGTAAATTCAATTGATTGGACATGATTTGGAAAGGTACACACCTGTCTATATAAGGTCCAAAAGTTGACAGTGCATGTCAGAGCAAAAACCAGGCCATGAGGTCGAAGGAATTGTCCGTAGAGCTCTGAGACAGGATTGTGACGGGGCACAGATCTGGGGAAGTGTACCCCCAAAAGAATCTGTATCATTGAAGTCCCCAAGAACACAGTGGCCTCCATCATTCTTAAATGGTTAAAAAACCACCAAGACTCTTCCTTGAGCTGGCCAAACTGAGCAGGGAGGTGACCAAGAACCTGATGGTCATTCTAACAGAGCTCCGCAATTCCTTTGTGGAGATGGGAGAACCTTCCATCTCTGCAGCACTCCACCAATCAGGCTTTTATGGTAGTGGCCAGACGGAAGCCACTTCTCAGTAAAAGGCATATGACAGCCCGCTTGGAGTTTGACAAAAGGCACCTAAAGGACTCTGACCATGAGAAACAAGATTCTCTGGTCTGATGAAACCAGAATTCCAAGCGTCACCTGGCACCATCCCTACGGTAAAGAATGGTGGTGGCAGCATCATGCTGTGGGGATGTTTTTCAGTGGCAGGGACTGGGAGACTAGTCAGGATCGAGGGAAAGATGAATGGAGCAAAGTACAGAGAGATCCTTGATGAAAACCTGCACCAGATCGCTCTGGACCTCAGACTGAAATAAAAGGTTCACCTCTCAACAGGACAACAACACTATGCACACAGCCAAGACAATGCAGGAGTGGCTTCGGGACAAGTCTCTGAATGTCCTTGAGTGGCCCAGCCAGAGCCCGGACTTGAACCTGATCAAACATCTCTGGAGAGACCTGAAAATAGCTGTGCAGTGACGCTCCCCATCCAACCTGACAGAGCTTGAGAGGATCTGCAGAGAAGAATGGGAGAAACTCCCCAAATACAGGTGTGACAAGCTTGTAGAGTCATACCCACGAAGACTCAAGACTGTAATCACTGCCAAAGTGACGTGTTCTGACTACAGATACACAATGTCTTCATACTTGATCTGGGGGAAGTACTTGGGCTCTCGTTGAAGAGAGAAGTTTGTCCGGCTCAGTAAAGCCTCAAACATAAACTGTCCTCAGCAAGTGAAATGGGCTACTTCTATGTGAATTTCCTTGGTTTGAGGGAGTTAACTATCTGTAAGAACTGTTGCGTAAGAATCACATTTTGGAACAGTGAGCGTATTCTGACATCACGCTGGGGGGCGACCGTTAGATATATTTGGAACTCAAGTGAAAAAGTTAACAAAACCAAAACAATACAGCCTCTTTAACAAAGCATACAATACATCCTCTTTAACAAAGCATACAAGGGTAAATCCTAACCTATAGTACCAATTTGGGGTTAAAATGTGGTACGGTGTGGTAAGGTGTGGTAAGTTTAATAGTATTGAGAACATTTTAAGTGATGGGGCTGGTGTACTCACAGTGCTGATGCGGTTCGATCCCCTCTTACTGTAGCCCCATCTGCATCTCTAACCTGTATCTGTTTATCTGTCAAGAAAACTGGAAAATAGCTCAGTGGGGTAAATTACTTAAGTAAAAATACTTTAAAGTACTACTTAAGTGTTTTTTTAGGGGTATCTGTACTTTACTATTTACATTTTTAACAACTTTTACTTTTCCTCCATTACATTCCGAAAGAAAATAATGTACTTTTTACTTCATACATTTTCCCCTGACACCCAAAAGTAATCGTTACATTTTGAAAGCTTAGCAGGACAGGAAAATGGTCCAACTCACGCACTTATCAAGAGAATATCCTTTGTCATCTTAGAATTAGAACCCCTCCACGGCCTCATAGAGGATCTAGATACTTTTAGAATTAGAATCCCTCCACGGCCTCATAGAGGCTCTAGATACTTTTAGAATTAGAATCCCTCCACGGCCTCATAGAGGCTCTAGATACTTTTAGAATTAGAATCCCTCCACGGCCTCATAGAGGCTCTAGATACTTTTAGAATTAGAACCCCTCCACGGCCTCATAGAGGATCTAGATACTTTTAGAATTAGAATCCCTCCACGGCCTCATAGAGGCTCTAGATACTTTTAGAATTAGAATCCCTCCACGGCCTCATAGAGGATCTAGATACTTTTAGAATTAGAACCCCTCCACAGCCTCAGAGGATCTAGATACTTTTAGAATCCCTCCACAGCCTCATAGAGGATCTAGATAATTTTAGAATCCCTCCACAGCCTCGTAGAGGATCTAGATAATTTTAGAATCCCTCCACAGCCTCATAGAGGATCTAGATAATTTTAGAATCCCTCCACAGCCTCATAGAGGATCTAGATAATTTTAGAATCCCTCCACAGCCTCGTAGAGGATCTAGATAATTTTAGAATCCCTCCACAGCCTCGTAGAGGATCTAGATAATTTTAGAATCCCTCCACAGCCTCGTAGAGGATCTAGATACTTTTAGAATCCCTCCACAGCCTCGTAGAGGATCTAGATACTTTTAGAATCCCTCCACAGCCTCATAGAGGATCTAGATACTTTTAGAATCCCTCCACAGCCTCGTAGAGGATCTAGATAATTTTAGAATCCCTCCACAGCCTCGTAGAGGATCTAGATACTTTTAGAATCCCTCCACAGCCTCGTAGAGGATCTAGATAATTTTAGAATCCCTCCACAGCCTCGTAGAGGATCTAGATACTTTTAGAATCCCTCCACAGCCTCGTAGAGGATCTAGATAATTTTAGAATCCCTCCACAGCCTCGTAGAGGATCTAGATAATTTTAGAATCCCTCCACAGCCTCGTAGAGGATCTAGATAATTTTAGAATCCCTCCACGGCCTCGTAGAGGATCTAGATACTTTTTATAACCTCTCTGGATTAAAACAATTAAAAAATATAACTTTTATATTACCGTGTAGTTTACCAATAAAATGGTCTGACGGGGATGTGGACATACTCGGTATACAAATCCCAAAAGAAAGAAATGATCTCACTCCAATACATTTTTATAGAAAGTTAGCAAAAATAGATAAGATCTTGCTACCATGGAAAGGAAAATACCTGTCTATTTGTGGAAAAATCTCCCTGATTAACTCTTTAGTCATATCCCAGTTGACCCTGATTAACTCTTTAGTCATATCCCAGTTGACCCTGATTAACTCTTTAGTCATATCCCAGTTTACCCTGATTAACTCTTTAGTCATATCCCAGTTTACCCTGATTAACTCTTTAGTCATATCCCAGTTTACCCTGATTAACTCTTTAGTCATATCCCAGTTTACCCTGATTAACTCTTTAGTCATATCCCAGTTTACCCTGATTAACTCTTTAGTCTTTACTCTTTTTTACATTATTCCAAGATGGCTTAGCAGTTCAGACGTCATTTTGTCCTCGTATTGTCGTGTCCTGTATATATATATATTTACACCTTTCTTCACATATCTTTTATATATTTTATTATCCAAGAACTCAACTACAAAAGCTTTCCTGCAACCCGCCTCACCAATTACAAAAAAAAAGTATTATTTACCTCAAATCTGAAAATCCACAGTGGAAGCTAGCCAGGGGCTAATCAGAAGCTAGCCAGAAAGCTAACCAGAAGCTAGCCGGAAGCTAGCTAGAAACTAATCTGAAGCTGCCCAGAAGTTAGCCGGTTTGCTGGCTAGCGTTGGTGTTTCAGCTGCCCACGTTTTGTGGTCATCACCTATTCCTTTAGCTCGATAATCTACCGGCACTTTTGTGCAACGCGACTCGGACCGGAGCATACCGGGCCTTTTTTTTTTCTCAGTGTCCCCGGATTTCAGCCGCAGGCTCTGGACATTTGCACGGAGCCCCACCGGGCCTTCACGACTGACTGCCACGTTATCTGCCCGAGGGAGTTATCCAACTGGCACCTCCGTCGCGACGTTACCTGAACGCTCATCTGGGGCCCGCTAATCGTTAGCTGTCTTATCGGCTGCTATCTGAATAAGTATATCGGACAATTTTTTCTTGGGTCACTATATCTATTTTGCCAATTGGATTGATCCCCTCTACCACACGGAACCCCACTAATCTACAGACGGAAACGCACGAGGTGTCTAAAAATAGACCTCCATCCTATGCTATCTTGCTACCGATAGCCATCTACCCGGCCAGCTGTCTGGATCGCCGTGACCCCAACCAACCTCTACTCACTGGACCCTTATTGATCACTCGATTAAGCATGCCTCTCCTTAATGTAAATATGCCTTGTCCATTGCTGTTCTGGTTAGTGTTTATTGGCTTATTTCACTGTAGAGCCTCTAGCCCTGTTCACTATACCATATCCAACCTCTCAGTTCCACCACCCACATATGCGATGACATCACCTGGTTTCAATGATGTTTCTAGAGACAATATCTCTCTCATCATCACTCAATACCTAGGTTTACCTCCACTGTATTCACATCCTACCATACCTTTGTCTGTACATTATTCCTTGAAGCTATTTTATCGCCCCCAGAAACGTCCTTTTACTCTCTGTTCTAGACGTTCTAGACGACCAATTCTCATAGCTTTTAGCCGTACCCTTATCCTACTCCTCCTCTGTTCCTCTGGTGATGTAGAGGTGAATCCAGGCCCTGCAGTACCTAGCTCCACTCCTATTCCCCAGGCGCTCTCTTTTGATGACTTCTGTAACCGTAATAGCCTTGGTTTCATGCATGTTAACATTAGAAGCCTCCTCCCTAAGTTTGTTTTGTTCACTGCTTTAGCACACTCTGCCAACCCAGATGTTTTAGCCGTGTCTGAATCCTGGCTTAGGAAGACCACCAAAAATTCTGACATTTTCATCCCCAACTACAAGATTTTCAGACAAGATAGAACGGCCAAAGGGGGCGGTGTTGCAATCTACTGCAAAGATTGCCTGCAGAGTTCTGTTTTACTATCCAGGTCTGTTCCCAAACAATTTGAACTTCTACTTTTAAAAATCCACCTCTCTAAAAACAAGTCTCTCACCGTTGCCGCCTGCTATAGACCACCCTCTGCCCCCAGCTGTGCTCTGGACACCATATGTGAACTGATTGCCCCCCATCTATCTTCAGAGCTCGTGCTGCTAGGCGACCTAAATTGGAACATGCTTAACACCCCAGCCATCCTACAATCTAAGCTTGATGCCCTCAATCTCACACAAATTATCAATGAACCTACCAGGTACCACCCCAATTCCGTAAACACGGGTACCCTCATAGATATCATCCTAACCAACTTGCCCTCCAAATACACCTCTGCTGTTTTCAACCAAGATCTCAGCGATCACTGCCTCATTGCCTGCATCCGTAATGGGTCAGCGGTCAAACGACCTCCACTCATCACTGTCAAACGCTCCCTGAAACACTTCAGCGAGCAGGCCTTTCTAATCGACCTGGCCGAGGTATCCTGGAAGGATATTGATCTCATCCCGTCAGTAGAGGATGCCTGGATATTTTTTTTAAATGCCTTCCTCACCATCTTGAATAAGCATGCCCCATTCAAGAAATTTAGAACCAGGAACAGATATAGCCCTTGGTTCTCTCCTGACCTGACTGCCCTTAACCAACAGAAAAACATCCTATGGCGTTCTGCATTAGCATCGAACAGCCCCCGTGATATGCAACTTTTCAGGGAAGCTAGAAACCAATATACACAGGCAGTTAGAAAAGCCAAGGCTAGCTTTTTCAAGCAGAAATTTGCTTCCTGCAACACAAATTCAAAAAAGTTCTGGGATACTGTAAAGTCCATGGAGAATAAGAACACCTCCTCCCAGCTTCCAACTGCACTGAAGATAGGAAACACTGTCACCACCGACAAATCCACTATAATTGAGAATTTCAATAAGCATTTTTCTATGGCTGGCCATGCTTTCCACCTGGCTACCCCTACCCCGGTCAACAGCACTGCCCTCCCCTCTGCTACTCGCCCAAGCCTTCCCCATTTCTCTTTCTCCCAAATACAGTCAGCTGATGTTCTGAAAGAGCTGCAAAATCTGGACCCTTACAAATCAGCCGGGCTAGATAATCTGGACCCTTTCTTTCTAAAACTATCTGCTGAAATTGTTGCCACCCCTATTACTAGCCTTTTCAACCTCTCTTTCGTGTCGTCTGAGATTCCCAAAGATTGGAAAGCAGCTGCGGTTATCCCCCTCTTCAAAGGGGGGGACACTCTTGACCCTAACAGCTACAGACCTATATCTATCCTACCCTGCCTTTCTAAGGTCTTCGAAAGCCAAGTCAACAAACAGATTACCGACCATTTCGAATCCCACCATACCTTCTCCGCTATGCAATCTGGTTTCAGAGCTGGTCATGGGTGCACCTCAGCCACGCTCAAGGTCATAAACGATATCTTAACCGCCATCGATAGGAAACAATACTGTGCAGCCGTATTCATTGACCTGGCCAAGGCTTTTGACTCTGTCAATCACCACATCCTCATCGGCAGACTCGACAGCCTTGGTTTCTCTAATGATTGCCTCGCCTGGTTCACCAACTACTTCTCTGATCGAGTTCAGTGTGTCAAATCGGAGGGTCTGTTGTCCGGGCCTCTGGCAGTCTCTATGGGGGTGCCACAGGGTTCAATTCTTGGACCGACTCTCTTCTCTGTATACATCAATGATGTCGCTCTTGCTGCTGGTGATTCTCTGATCCACCTCTACGCAGACGACACTATTCTGTATACTTCTGGCCCTTCTTTTGACACTGTGTTAACAACCCTCCAGGCAAGCTTCAATGCCATACAACTCTCCTTCCATGGCCTCCAATTGCTCTTAAATACAAGTAAAACTAAATGCATGCTCTTCAACCGATCGCTGCCTGCACCTGCCCGCCTGTCCAACATCACTACTCTGGACGGCTCTGACTTAGAATATGTGGACAACTACAAATACCTAGGTGTCTGGTTAGACTGTAAACTCTCCTTCCAGACTCACATCAAACATCTCCAATCCAAAGTTAAATCTAGAATTGGCTTCCTATTCCGCAACAAAGCATCCTTCACTCATGCTGCCAAACATACCCTTGTAAAACTGACCATCCTACCAATCCTCGACTTCGGTGATGTCATTTACAAAATAGCCTCCAAAACCCTACTCAATAAATTGGATGCAGTCTATCACAGTGCCATCCGTTTTGTCACCAAAGCCCCATATACTACCCACCACTGCGACCTGTACACTCTCGTTGGCTGGCCCTCGCTTCATACTCGTCGCCAAACCCACTGGCTCCAGGTCATCTACAAGACCCTGCTAGGTAAAGTACCCCCTTATCTCAGCTCGCTGGTCACCATAGCAGCACCTACCTGTAGCACGCGCTCCAGCAGGTATATCTCTCTGGTCACCCCCAAAACCAATTCTTCCTTTGGCCGCCTCTCCTTCCAGTTCTCTGCTGCCAATGACTGGAACGAACTACAAAAATCTCTGAAACTGGAAACACTTATCTCCCTCACTAGCTTTAAGCACCAGCTGTCAGAGCAGCTCATAGATTACTGCACCTGTACATAGCCCACCTATAATTTAGCCCAAACAACTACCTCTTTACCTACTGTATTTATTTATTTATTTTGCTCCTTTGCACCCCATTATTTCTATCTCTACTTTACACTTTCTTCCACTGCAAACCAACCATTCCAGTGTTTTTTTTACTTGCTATATTGTATTTACTTCGCCACCTTGGCCTTTTTTATATTTTTATTTATTTATATATATATTTTGTTTGCCTTCACCTCCCTTATCTCACCTCACTTGCTCACATTGTATATAGACTTATTTTTCACTGTATTATTGACTGTATGTTTGTTTTACTCCATGTGTAACTATGTGTTGTTGTATGTGTCGAACTGCTTTGCTTTATCTTGGCCAGGTCGCAATTGTAAATGAGAACGTGTTCTCAATTTGCCTACCTGGTTAAATAAAGGTGAAATAAAATAAAAATAAATAAATAGTCATATCCCAGTTGACCCTGATTAACTCTTTAGTCATATCCCAGTTTACCCTGATTAACTCTTTAGTCATATCCCAGTTTACCCTGATTAACTCTTTAGTCATATCCCAGTTGACCCTGATTAACTCTTTAGTCATATCCCAGTTGACCCTGATGAACTCTTTAGTCATATCCCAGTTTACCCTGATTAACTCTTTAGTCATATCCCAGTTGACCCTGATTAACTCTTTAGTCATATCCCAGTTGACCCTGATTAACTCTTTAGTCATATCCCAGTTGACCCTGATTAACTCTTTAGTCATATCCCAGTTGACCCTGATTAACTCTTTAGTCATATCCCAGTTGACCCTGATTAACTCTTTAGTCATATCCCAGTTGACCCTGATTAACTCTTTAGTCATATCCCAGTTGACCCTGATTAACTCTTTAGTCATATCCCAGTTGACCCTGATTAACTCTTTAGTCATAACCCAGTTTACCCTGATTAACTCTTTAGTCATATCCCAGTTTACCCTGATTAACTCTTTAGTCATATCCCAGTTTACCCTGATTAACTCTTTAGTCATATCCCAGTTGACCCTGATTAACTCTTTAGTCATATCCCAGTTGACCCTGATTAACTCTTTAGTCATATCCCAGTTGACCCTGATTAACTCTTTAGTCATATCCCAGTTTACCCTGATTAACTCTTTAGTCATAACCCAGTTTACCCTGATTAACTCTTTAGTCATATCCCAGTTGACCCTGATTAACTCTTTAGTCATATCCCAGTTGACCCTGATTAACTCTTTAGTCATATCCCAGTTTACCCTGATTAACTCTTTAGTCATATCCCAGTTTACCTATTTGCTTATGGTCTTGCCTACACCTAGCGACCTGTTTTTTTAAATGATATGAGCAAAAAATATTCAATTTTATTTGAAATGGCAAACCAGATAAATTTAAAAGAGCCTATTTATATAATGAATATGAATTCAGAGGGCAGAAATGATTAAATATTATTAGACCTCTCACTAAAGGCTTCAGTCATACAAAAGTTATACTTAAATCCGGACTGGTTCTCTAGCAAATTAGTATGAATGTTTCACCCCATGTTCAAGAATGGCCTTTTACCCTTTATTCAGATTACAACCGCTCACTTTCGGTCATATCTCCAAAATATTATTTTTAAAACAAGCCATAGAAAGTTGGTTGCAATTTCAGTTTAATCCACCAGAAAAGACAGAACAAATAATACAACAAATATTGTGGTTAAACTCAAATATGCTAATTGATTTAAAAAAAATCTATGAAATGTTATTTTTTTAAATGATAATCTTTGTAAATTATTTAATAAATAGGACTGGTGGAGTTGTCACACATGCAGCTAAAAAAAATATATGGAAATGTCTGCTCTACGCAAAATTACCTCCAACTAATTGCAGCATTACTGCAAAAATGGAAGAGGCAAGTGAAAGTGGGGAAAAGGTAAGGAACTTGTTTGTTGGCCCTGTATTAAAGACCCAGAAAATTGGTTAAAGAAAATTGTGACAATGAAAAAAATACACCAGTTTCATTTAAGGACCTAAAAATTGACAGCTGTGCCATATAGATTGCAAAACAGTTGAGAAGAGATTTTAAGTGTACCGATTCCATAGCACATACGCAAAACGACGCCGGATGCAAAACGTATAATTTTTCTATTTAAATTATACAAAATTCTTGCAACCAATAAAATGTTATATATATGGGGGATATTACCATCCCAGCTCTGCAGATTTTGCTGTGAAGAGATCGAGTCATTAGACCATATGTAGCTCGTTTTTGGTCACAGGTCCAGGAATGGCTGAAGAATATCAACATTTACCTGGAGCTAACGCTGCAGATAGCAATACTGGGTGATTTAAAAAGTAATAGTCAATCAATAATACTTTTAGCAAAAAATATTATCTTTAATTTACAATCTGTAGAAACTATGAGAGTAGAAAAGCTCAGAACTTTTGTGAAACATCACAGCACAGTTGAAAAATATATGGCAAAAAGAAATCCAATATGGATGGTGTTAAGTGATAGATGGGAGGGGTTGAATGGAGCTGACGGGTGGGACTGGATGGTGTTAAGTGATAGATGGGAGGGGTTGAATGGAGCTGACGGGTGGGACTGGATGGTGTTAAGTGATAGATGGGAGGGGTTGAATGGAGCTGACGGGTGGGACTGGATGGTGTTAAGTGATAGATGGGAGGGGTTGAATGGAGCTGACGGGTGGGACTGGATGGTGTTAAGTGATAGATGGGAGGGGTTGAATGGAGCTGACGGGTGGGACTGGATGGTGTTAAGTGATAGATGGGAGGGGTTGAATGGAGCTGACGGGTGGGACTGGATGGTGTTAAGTGATAGATGGGAGGGGTTGAATGGAGCTGACGGGTGGGACTGGATGGTGTTAAGTGATAGATGGGAGGGGTTGAATGGAGCTGACGGGTGGGACTGGATGGTGTTAAGTGATAGATGGGAGGGGTTGAATGGAGCTGACGGGTGGGACTGGATGGTGTTAAGTGATAGATGGGAGGGGTTGAATGGAGCTGACGGGTGGGACTGGATGGTGTTAAGTGATAGATGGGAGGGGTTGAATGGAGCTGACGGGTGGGACTGGATGGTGTTAAGTGATAGATGGGAGGGGTTGAATGGAGCTGACAGGTGGGACAAATAACAAGATAAATGTCAAATGTATTTAGATTCAGAACGTTTGTGAAACAGCACAGTTAAAAATAGATGGCAAATAGAAATCAAACTGGATGGACATCAAAAATAGAGGGGAGAGGTTCAGGGTAGAGGAAGGACAGAACTGAAAACAAACTAAATATAACTATTGTAAAATGTATACAGTATGTATAAGCTGGAAGTAGAAGCCTAAGTGTTGTTGTCCATTAGTTTACTCCAATTAGGGGAGGAGTGGGTTAGCGGAAAATAATGATGAAAAATATATATTTTTTAAAAGATGTGCGCGCGC
The DNA here is from genome assembly GCF_016432855.1 of Salvelinus namaycush. Taxonomy (NCBI): domain Eukaryota; kingdom Metazoa; phylum Chordata; class Actinopteri; order Salmoniformes; family Salmonidae; genus Salvelinus; species Salvelinus namaycush. The sequence continues at coordinate 253,238 of NW_024058786.1, forward strand.
ACACACACACACACACACACACACACACACACACACACACACAGTACCAGTCAAAAGTTTGGGCACACCTACTCATTCAAGAGTTTTTCTTTATTTTTTACTATTTTCTACATTGTAGAATAATAGTGAAGACATCAAAACTATTAAATAGAACATATGGAATAATGTAGTAAACAAAAAAACTGTTAAACAAATAAAAATATATTTGAGATTCTTCAAAGTAGTCACCGTTTACCTTGACAGCTTTGCACACTCTTGGCATTCTCTCAACCAGCTTCACCTGGAATGCTTTTCCAATAGTCTTGAAGAAGTTCCCACATAAAAATAAAATTTGATTCCCACTAAGCGCAAACCAGATGGGATGGCATATCGCTGCAGAAAGCTGTGGTAGCCATGCTGGTTAAGTGTGCCTTGAATTCTAAATAAATCACAGACAGTGTCACCAGCAAAGCACCATCAGACCACCTCCTCCACGCTTCACGGTGGGAACCACACATGCGGAGAGCATCTGTTCACCTACTCTGCGTCTCACAAAGACAAGGCAGTCTGAACTAAAAATCTCAAATTTGGACTCATCAGGCCAAAAGACAGATTTCCACCAGTCTGATGTCCATTGCTCGTGTTTCTTGGCCCAAGCAAGTCACTTCTTATTATTATTGGTGTCCTTTAGTAGTAGTTTCTTTGCAGCAATTCGACCATGAAGGCCTGATTCACAGTCTCCTCAGAACAGTTGATGTTGGTGACCCCTGAACGAGATGGCCGCATGAACTAGGAGCTCCGCACAAGTAGTTTCCAATTCCTAATCTTACCTCCACCTCAAGTTTAAACTCATTTAGCTTTAGTCAAAAAGTCATGGCGGCTTCAAAAGGCAACACTACAGGTGACATTTTTACCCGGACTCGAGTACTAGCGACGGAAAAAGCCTCCAAGAAGCAGCTAGCTTCAGAAAAAGCTTCAGAAAAAGCTAGCGCCATTAGCAAGAGGACCCGTTCCCCCCGGAGGCCCAACGAATGTCAACCTCGCACTCTGTCGAAGACATCTTTTCTGAGCTGAGATCCCAACGTACAGAACTCAACACTAAACTAGATGCCATTAACGCTCAGCTCAGTGCGATAGGGGGCAAGGTGACAATCCTGGAAAATGCTTTGCCTGACATAAACAACAAGATAACCATAAACGCGGGGCGCCTGGACGAGGCAGAGGGGCGAATCCTATCCACGGAAAACTTATTGACAGACGCCATGGAAACAATAGCATATGCTAAAAAAAAAATAGAGCAGCTGGAAGAGAAAACAGAGGACCTGGAAAACAGGGGGCGAAGGAATAATTGTGTTCTATTAAATCTGGGCGAAAAAGAAGAGGGAAACATGCCACTGATCCGCTACCTGCAAGACAAACTTCCCGAGTGGCTCCACCTGTCCACCGACAGGCCCATAGAACTCGAGAGAGCTCACCGAGCACTGAGGCCCCCACCAGCAGCCAGACAACCACCGCGCCCAATCACCATACGTTTCCTGAGATTCACCGACAAGGAACGAGTCCTACAGGCGGCGAAAACCAACACCATTACAGTGGGAAACGCCAAACTCACCTTACTCCAGGACCTGTCAGCTGGAATACGCCGAAAGCGCCGAGAGTTTGACGAGGTGAAGAAATGCTCCATTGACCGAGGCATCTTTAGGGGATTCAAATACCCAAACGAGCTCAGGATTCTTCACCAAGGAGCCCTGCGACACTTCAAAACTCCCGAAGAGGCAAAACGTTTTTTGAAAGACAACCCCGGTCAATGAGAAATGGACCATTGACTAAATGCGATTACTGTTATTACTAAAGGAGGTAAGACAACATATAGCCGATATCCAAAGACCCACCCGCCCTGCTAAATGTCATTATAGCCGTCCAATCTATATTTATGTTCCTTTAGCTGAGAGGGATAGGCCCCATATTATAACCTAGGCCTACTATATGTAGGCTGGGCTATTGATTTTATTTTCTCCCTTTTTTAATGTGGTCTGGACGGGGGCTACGTTGTCATTTACTCAATGCGGGGCGGAGAGGATGAGGCATTTCTTTGGTGGGGAGGGGGAGACGTTGTGCGTTGCTAACTGTTCCCGGTCTTTTTTTTGTTGGAACACAGAATTGTGACTGAGCGGGGAGGTAATAGATCCAACGGGATATGTCGAGTTGTTTGGGAACTCGGCTGGGGTGTTCAGAGATTGTTATTTTATGTAAACCATTTATTTTCCTTTTATGTGAACGCAGCTGTAACTACTATCCACCTTTACCCAGAGATGACTTGCACTAAAGTTCGATTACTGTTCGATGACGATGACTAGTACCTTAAATCTATTGACATGGAACTGCCACGGTCTAGGCCATGCAATAAAACGGAAAAAGATACTATGTGCTCTAAAAAAGGAAAAAGCAGACATCGCGCTATTGCAAGAGACACACCTCTGTGATGCTGAACATGCCAAACTCCGCAGAGCTTGGGTGGGACAGGTGTATTTCTCATCTTTCAAATCCAACAGTAGAGGTACAGCAATACTTATCCATAAGAATGTTCCATTCATAATTGACAAAAACATATCTGATCTGGAGGGGAGATTTATTTTGATAACTGGGTCACTGTATGGGCAACCAATTACTATCTTAAACATATACGCCCCTAACACAGATACTCCTGCTTTTATGTCGAAAATGATAACCCTGTTCAATGAGCATTGTGTTTCCTTTGGAGTGTTGGCCGGAGATTTTAATTGTACCCTGAACCCAACCCTAGACAAATCATCTCAAGTCCCCACCACAAATCCTAGATCTGCAAAGATGTTGAACTCTCTTACTAAAGAGATGGGACTGATAGATATCTGGAGAGAGACTAATAGCTCAGCTATGGACTATACATACTACTCTAATGTCCATAACACCTACTCCCGTATAGATTACATTTTTATCCCAAAGAGTTTCATAAATTCAGCCACGTGTACAATCGGACCCATAGCGCTTTCGGATCACGCCTTTGTCCACCTCCGCTTTGACCTCTGCAAAAACATCCCGAGGTCAAAGAGCTGGAAATTCAACACCTCCATGCTATCAAACGAAGCATTCCATACATTGGTAACTACATGGATAGACAACTACACACAAGACAACAAAGATTCTCCTGTTTCTCCGGCCACAATGTGGGACGCTGCTAAAGCCACACTAAGAGGTCATCTAATTGCATATGCTTCCTCTAAGAAAAAAGCAATGGAAGCACACAGGCTAGATCTGGAGAGGGAGCTGGAACGCTGTGAAAAAGTACATAAACAATCCCCAGACAGCACCTCCTGGAGTCAACTTAAAGCAGCCAAAGCCAAACTGAATTTGGACTATACTCGGGAGATTAAAAAAAAAGTTTTCTTTACTAAACAGAAATACCATGAGTATAGCAATAGGCCTAGTAGATTGCTTGCTTATCAATTAAAAAAAGAGCAGTCAGAGCGTACAATTATGGCTATCCGAACAGCAGAGGATGAGGTCACATATGACCCAAAAAAGATCAATTTAACTTTTCATGATTTTTACTGCAAACTATATACCTCTGAGAGAAAACACACGGAGGCAGAACTCCACTCCTTCCTAGAGGGCATCTCGCTACCTAAACTATCAGAGACCGACCAAGAAGATCTCAACTCCCCCTTCACTCCTGAGGAGATCCTGGAGGCAATTACCTCCATGCCACCTAACAAGTCCCCAGGCCCAGATGGATTCCCCAGAGAGTTCTACAAAGCTTTTTGGCCCCAGCTTAGCCCTATTTTCATGCCAATGCTGGAGGATTTTTGCAAAAACGGAGTTCTCCCAGACTCAATGCACACAGCTCGCATTACAGTGTTGCTCAAAAAAGACAAGGACCCCCTATCCTGCTCCTCCTTCCGGCCCATAAGCTTGTTGGATTTCGACTACAAAATAATTACCAAATTGCTCGCCAAAAGACTAAACACTCTTCTTCCCAAAATAATAAAAGCGGACCAAACGGGATTTATTAGAGACAGATACTCTTCTGATAACATTCGCCGTCTTTTTGATATTATTGATCAAGTAAACGCACAGAAGACCCCTGTCCTGCTGGCTTCACTGGATGCTGAGAAGGCGTTCGACAGGATGGAATGGAGCTTTCTGTTCTCAGTCTTAGAAAAGTTCAACATGGGCCCAAACTTTATTAAATGGATCAAATCACTATACTCTCATCCAAATGCCATGGTGACTACTAACGGACTGAACTCTGACAGATTCCCTTTGGGACGGGGCACAAGACAAGGGTGCTCGCTGTCCCCCCTGCTCTACTTGTTGGGGGCGGAGCCTCTGGCAGAGTTGCTAAGGAGCAATCCAAGTATTATGGGTGTTCCTGCAGGCGGCCTGCAGCACAAGATTTCGCTTTACGCGGATGATGTCTTGCTCTACATATCCAACCCTGAGAAATCCCTTCCTCCCATTTTAGACACAATTGCTCAGTATGGCACGTTTTCAGGTTATAAGATTAATTTTAACAAATCCACTGTCTGCCCTCTCAATATTACACTCACCAGTTCTATGAAGACACTATGCCCATTCCAATGGAAGACACAGGGGTTTCAATACCTTGGGATATTCATAACACCAGATCTGAATAGGCTTTTCAAGGAGAATTATCTTCCACTCCTGGATCGAATCAAGAACAACCTCCAAACCTGGATCTCCCTCCCAATTAGCTTAGTAGGAAGAATTAATGTAATCCGTATGAACATCCTCCCTAGACTGAACTATTTATTTCAGATGCTCCCATGCTATCTCCCAGCTTCCTTTTTCAAAACAATTAACCAAAGCATCACCAAATTTATATGGGGCAATAAAAAACCTAGGATCAAGCTCTCCACTCTATCGAAACCTGAATCTAAGGGTGGTCTTGCCCTTCCCTCCCTTCAATTGTACTACTGGTCTGCCCAAATCCGCAACATGCTAACATGGATCACAAACAGACAAGAGTCAACGTGGATCCAGATAGAAGCCCAATCCTGTGGTTCATTGCCACTAAGCTCAACTATATTCATTAATAACTTTAGTGAAGTGGGCAACATAGCCAAAACATTTGTGATTTACAGCACCCTACGAGCGTGGAGGGACTGTAAGAAATACCTGGGCATCTCCTCCCAAATATGTTCTCACTCGCCTATAGTAGGCAACCCAGACTTGCCAAAAGCCCTGAGGGATGCCAACTTTAATCTTTGGCATACTCTAGGAATCAGGACCTTTTTAGACCTATTTCATCAGAAGACCACTACACTGAAATCCTTTCAAGAGCTCTGCAATGAATTCAATGTGCCAAGATCCCATTTTTTAAAATATCTTCAAATTAGACATGTCATCTCCTCATTTACTTCCAAGAGGAGGTTTAGAACTCAGTTGAATGAAGTTGAAACCCTTCTTGTCACAGCACAATCCATTAAAGGCAAAATATCCTATATCTATAGACTCCTTTCTGAGAAATGAGGATCCTCCTTTACTCCTTTGAAAATAATATGGGAAAAGGACCTTGGTCTGACTATCAGTGATGAGTTATGGGCGGAGGTTTGCGACAGGGTATACTGCTCCTCTACTAATGTAAAAATGAAAGAATCTAATTACAAATTTTTGTACAAATTTTATTACACTCCCCTGAGACTCCATAAAATGAAAACAGACATTTCTCCTAACTGTAAAAGATGTACCTCTGAAAGTGGAACCTATATGCATGTATTTTGGAGCTGTAGAGAGATTGCCAGATTTTGGCAATCTATACATACTGCTGCACAGAAAATACTAGATGTACAGTTTGATATGACCCCGTGTCTCTATCTTCTTAATGCCCAGCAGGACTTTGTTCTTGATCCTGACAGAGAAAATTTGCTCATGACCATTACATACTTTGCTAAGAAATGTATTCTTCTATTGTGGGCCTCTAATACTTCTCCTACATTTAAAATGTGGATTGACCAGATTGTTGACTTTCTCCCTCTTGAAAAGCTCACTTATGACCTCCACAAGAGACAGCCCAAGTTTGATAGACTCTGGTCTCCACTACTCAACTATATTTCAAATTGGACAGAGTGAATGGGGGAATCAGGGAGATGAGCAGATGCGTGTTGTGTAAGGTGCTGTAAAATCTAAAAACTAATTATTGGCTCGTCATCTCAGCTAAGGCTGGAAATAGCTAATAAGAACCTTGATAGTGCTGCTGCAAGTTCTATAATTTAAATTTTGTTATAATTATTATTTGTGTGTGTGTGTATATGTATATATGTATGTGTATGTATGTATGTATATATATATATATATATATATATATAAAACAAATTTGTATTATTATTATTTATTTTTTTAAGTCACATCTGTGAATGTGGAATGTGTTTGGTTGGTTGATTGAAAACTTAATAAAACTTTAAATTGAAAAAAAAAGAACAGTTGATGTTGAGATGTGTCTGTTACTTTAATTTGGGCTGCAATCTGAGGTGCAGTTAACTCTAATGAACTTATCCTCTGCAGCAGAGGTAACTCTGGGTCTTCTGTTCCTGTGGCGGTCCTCATGAGAGCCAGTTTCATCATAGCACTTGATGGTTTTAGCGACTGAACTCGAAGAAACATCAAGGCAAAGAGTGGCTACTTTGTAGAACCTCAAATATATTCAGATTTGTTTAACACTTTTTTTTGGTTACTAAATGATTCCGTAGGTGTTAATTCATAGTTTTGATGTCTTCACTATTATTTTACAATGTAGAAAATAGTAAAAACAAAGAAAACCCCTTGAATGGTACTGTACGTGTATTTCTGTATATTATGTGTGTATGTACAGTGGGGAGAAGAAGTATTTGAGACACTGCCGATTTTGCAGGTTTTCCTACTTACAAAGCACGTAGAGGTCTGTAATTTATATCATAGGTACACTTCAACTGTGAGAGACGGAATCTAAAACAAAAATCCAGAAAATCACATTGTATGATTTTTAAGTAATTAATTTGCATTTTATTGCATGACATAAGTATTTGATCACCTACCAACCAGTAAGAATTCCGGCTCTCACAGACCTGTTAGTTTTTCTTTAAGAAGCCCTCCTGTTCTCCACTCATTACAAAGCATAGTAATCATAGTAATCACATAGTAATCACCTCCACCCTACCTGACACCCTAGACCCACTCCAATTTGCTTACCGCCCCAATAGGTCCACAGACGATGCATTCGCCATCACACTGCCCTAACCCATCTGGACAAGAGGAATACCTATGTAAGAATGCTGTTCATTGGCTATAGCTCAGCATTCAACACCAAAGTACCCTCCAAGCTCATATCTCTTTCTATTCTGGTTAGAGCCAGTTTGTGCTGTTCTGTGAAGGGAGTAGTACACAGCGTTGTACAAGATCTTCAGTTTCTTGGCAATTTCTCACATGGAATAGCATTCATTTCTCAGAACAAGAATGATGAGTTTCAGAAGAAAGTTATTTGTTTCTGGCCATTTTGAGCCTGTAATCAAACCCACAAATGTTGATGCTCCAGATACTCAACTAGTCTAAAGAAGGCCAGTTTTATTGCTTCTTTAAATCAGAACAACAGTTTTCAGCTGTGCTAACATAATTGCAAAAGGGTTTTCTAATGATCAATTAGCCTTTAAATTAGCCTTTTAAAATGAGCGAACACAGCGTGCCATTGGAACACAGGAGTGATGGTTGCTGATAATGGGCCTCTGTACGCCTATGTAGATATTCCATTCAAAATCTGCCATTTCCAGCTACAATAGTAATTTACAACATCAACAATGTCTACACTGTATTTCTGATCAATGTGATGTTATTTTAATGGACAATTTTTTTTGCTTTTCTTTCAAAAACAAGGAAATATCTAAGTGACCCCAGATGTTTGAATGGTATAATACATATGAAGTGGACAGCAGTAGTTATATAGGATGAACCAGGACTAGAATACAGTATGAAGTGGACAGCAGTAGTTATATAGGATGAACCAGGACTATAATGACTAGAACTGTATTTTATACCATCTATTGCATCTTGCCTATGCCGCTCTGTCATCGCTCATCCATATATTTATATGTATATATTCTTATTCCATTCCTTTAGATGTGTGTATTAGGTAGTTGTTGTGGAATTGTTAGATTACTTGTTGGATATTACTGCACTGTCGGAACTAGAAGCACAAGCATTTCGCTACACTCGCAATAACATCTGCTATCCATGTGTATGTGACTAATAAAATTTGATTTGATTTGACAACTAGAATACAAATGCATGCTGGGCCGGCAATGCCCTGAGCTCCTGAAGTGACCGCTGGGCCGGCAATGCCCTGAGCTCCTGAAGGTACCGCTGGGCCGGCAATGCCCTGAGCTCCTGAAGTGACCGCTGGACGGGCAATGCCCTGAGCTCCTGAAGTGACCGCTGGACGGGCAATGCCCTGAGCTCCTGAAGTGACCGCTGGACGGGCAATGCCCTGAGCTCCTGAAGTGACCGCTGGGCCGGCAATACCCTGAGCTCCTGAAGTGACCGCTGGACCGGGCAATGCCCTGAGCTCCTGAAGTGACCGCTGGACGGGCAATGCCCTGAGCTCCTGAAGTGACCGCTGGACGGGCAATGCCCTGAGCTCCTGAAGTGACCGCTGGACGGGCAATGCCCTGAGCTCCTGAAGTGACCGCTGGACGGGCAATGCCCTGAGCTCCTGAAGTGACCGCTGGGCCGGCAATACCCTGAGCTCCTGAAGTGACCGCTGGACCGGGCAATGCCCTGAGCTCCTGAAGTGAGCGCTACTGGAGAGAAATTGGAGTGAGTGAGAAGGCCGACTGGGAATCTCGCTCAATGCTCCAGTCTAATTGGCCACATTTTGCTCCTCTCTCCAGCTCTGCTCACATACTCTGGTCTCAATCCACTGATGTCGCACATCCGCATTTGCGATGAAAAGTGACAGAGAGAGAGAGAGCGGTGTTTGTCAGACCATGAGACATCCCAAAAATCAGCTTTCTTACAAAAACGTCTGTAGCGTCCTACACACTAATATGACCCCTCTGTGGAAAGGTGAGACTCTTGTTGTTTTGCTCTAGGATGCCCACAAGACTCCTCTGAAGGTCCCCTGGTACCAGTTGAAAAAAATGTAAGTATATATGGAGATTGTTTAGTGCCAAAAAATAAGTTAAATACCTGTTTTAAAAAAAGAATCCTAATCGTTCTTCTATCTCTCAGATATAGCCCAGACACTTCAGAACAAACTTCCTTTCGTTTTTTGGGGGACTATCTGTTGTTCTATGTGTTTCTATTGGCTAATAGCAGTAAGGACTATCTGTTGTTCTATGTGTTTCTATTGGCTAATAGCAGTAAGGACTATCTGTTGTTCTATGTGTTTCTATTGGCTAATAGCAGTAAGGACTATCTGTTGTTCAATGTGTTTCTATTGGCTAATAGCAGTAAGGACTATCTGTTATTCAATGTGTTTCTATTGGCTAATAGCAGTAAGGACTATCTGTTATTCAATGTGTTTCTATTGGCTAATAGCAGTAAGGACTGTTATTCAATGTGTTTCTATTGGCTAATAGCAGTAAGGACTATCTGTTATTCAATGTGTTTCTATTGGCTAATAGCAGGAAGGACAATCTGTTATTCAATGTGTTTCTATTGGCTAATAGCAGTAAGGACTATCTGTTATTCAGTGTGTTTCTATTGGCTAATAGCAGGAAGGACTATCTGTTATTCAATGTGTTTCTATTGGCTAATAGCAGTAAGGACTATCTGTTATTCAATGTGTTTCTATTGGCTAATAGCAGTAAGGACTATCTGTTGTTCCATGTGTTTCTATTGGCTAATAGCAGTAAGGACTGTCTGTTATTCAATGTGGTTCTATTGGCTAATAGCAGTAAGGCCTATGTTATTCAATGTGTTTCTATTGGCTAATAGCAGTAAGGACTATCTGCTGTTCTGGTTAGTGTTTATTGGCTTATTTCACTGTAGAGCCTCTGGCCCTGCTCATTATACCTTATCCAACCTTTCAGTTCCATCACCCACACATGCGATGACATCACCTGGTTTCAATGATGTTTCTAGAGACAATATCTCTCTCATCATCACTCAATACCTAGGTTTACCTCCACTGTATTCACATCCTACCATACCTTTGTCTGTACATTATTCCTTGAAGCTATTTTATCGCCCCCAGAACCCTGCTCCTTTTACTCTCTGTTCCGGACGTTCTACACGACCAATTCTCATAGCTTTTAGCCGTACCCTTATCCTACTCCTCCTCTGTTCCTCTGGTGATGTAGAGGTAAATCCAGGCCCTGCAGTGCCTAGCTACACTCCTATTGCCCAGGCGCTCTCTTTTGATGATTTCTGTAACCGTAATAGCCTTGGTTTCATGCATGTTAACATTAGAAGCCTCCTCCCTAAGTTTGTTTTGTTCACTGCTTTAGCACACTCTGCCAACCCAGATGTTTTAGCCGTGTCTGAATCCTGGCTTAGGAAGACCACCAAAAATTCTGAAATCTCCATTCCTAACTACAACATTTTCAAACCAGATAGAACGGCCAAAGGGGGCGGTGTTGCAATCTACTGCAGAGGTAACCTGCAGAGTTCTGTCCTACTATCCAGGTCTTTACCCAAGCAATTTGAACTTCTACTTTTAAAAATCCATCTTTCCAAAAACAAGTCTCTCACCGTTGCCGCCTGTTATAGACCACCCTCTGCCCCCAGCTGTGCTCTGGACACCATATGTGAACTGATTGCCCCTCCTTCTCCCAAATCCAGTCAGCTGATGTTCTGAAATAGCTGCAAAATCTGGACCCCTACAAATCAGCCGGGCTAGACAATCTGGACCCTTTCTTTCTAAAATTATCTGCCGAAATTGTTGCAACCCCTATTTCTAGCCTGTTCAACCTCTCTTTCGTGTCGTCTGAGATTCCCAAAGATTGGAAAGCTGCCGCGGTCATCCCCCTCCTCAAAGGGGGGGACACTCTTGACCCAAACTGCTACAGAACTATATCTATCCTACCCTGCCTTTCTAAGGTCTTCGAAAGACAAGTCAACAAACAGATTACCGACCATTTCGAATCCCACCATACCTTCTCCGCTATGCAATCTGGTTTCAGAACTGGTCATGGGTGCACCTTCGCCACGCTCAAGGTCCTAAACGATATCCTAACCGCCATCGATAAGAAACAATACTGTGCAGCCAGCCGTATTCATTGACCTGGCCAAGGCTTTCGACGCTGTCAATCACCACATCCTCATCGACAGACTCGATAGCCTTGGTTTCTCAAATGATTGCCTCGCCTGGTTCACCAACTATTTCTCAGACAGAGTTCAGTGTGTCAAATCGGAGGGTCTGTTGTCCGGGCCTCTGGCAGTCTCTATGGGGGTGCCACAGGGTTCAATTCTTGGACCGACTCTCTTCTCTGTATACATCAATGATGTCGCTCTTGCTGCTGGTGAGTCTCTGATCCACCTCTACGCAGATGACACCATTCTGGCCCTTCTTTGGACACTGTGTTAACTAACCTCCAGACGAGCTTCAATGCCATACAACTCTCCTTCCGTGGCCTCCAATTGCTCTTAAATACAAGTAAAACTAAATGCATGCTCTTCAACCGATCGCTGCCTGCACCTGCCCGCCCGTCCAACATCACTACTCTGAACGGTTCTGACTTAGAATATGTGGACAACTACAAATACCTAGGTGTCTGGTTAGACTGTAAGCTCTCCTTCCAGACTCACATCAAACATCTCCAATCCAAAGTTAAATCTAGAATTGGCTTCCTATTTCGCAACAAAGCATCCTTCACTCATGCTGCCAAACATACCCTTGTAAAACTGACCATCCTACCGATCCTCGACTTCGGCGATGTCATTTACACAATAGCCTCCAATACCCTACTCAATAAATTGGATGCAGTCTATCACAGTGCCATCCGTTTTGTCACCAAAGCCCCATATACTGCCCACCACTGCGACCTGTACGCTCTCGTTGGCTGGCCCTCGCTTCATACTCGTCGCCAAACCCACTGGCTCCAGGTCATCTACAAGACCCTGCCAGGTAAAGTCCCCCCTTATCTCAGCTCGCTGGTCACCATAGCAGCACTCACCTGTAGCACGCGCTCCAGCAGGTATATCTCTCTGGTCACCCCCAAAACCAATTCTTCCTTTGGCCGCCTCTCCTTCCAGTTCTCTACTGCCAATGACTGGAACGAACTACAAAAATCTCTGAAACTGGAAACACATCTCCCTCACTAGCTTTAAGCACCAGCTGTCAGAGCAGCTCACAGATTACTGCACCTGTACATAGCCCATCTATAATTTAGCCCAAACAACTACCTCTCCCCCTACTGTATTTATTTATTTTGCTCATTTGCACCCCATTATTTCTATATTTACTTTGCACATTCTTCCACTGCAAATCTACCATTCCAGTGTTTTACTTGCTATATTGTATTTACTTCACCACCATGGCCTTTTTTTGCCTTTACCTCCCTTATCTAACCTCATTTGCTCACATTGTATATAGACTTATTTTTCTACTGTATTATTGACTGTATGTTTGTTTTACTCCAGTGTAACTCTGTGTTGTTGTTTGTGTCGAACTGCTTTGCTTTATCTTGGCCAGGTCACAGTTGTAAATGAGAACTTGTTCTCAACTTGCCTACCTGGTTAAATAAAGGTGAAATAAAATAAAATAAAAAATGTGTTTCTATTGGCTAATAGCAGTAAAGCCAAATGTTTCATCAAATATATTTATTTTTTTATACTTCAAGATCAAATAGGTAAATGATCCTTGGTATGACCTTATTAAAACAATTCCATATATCTTCTCCTCTGAACAGTTGATGTTGAGATGTGTCTGTTACTTGAACTCTGTGAAGCATTTATTTGGGCTGCAATCTTCTGTATCCCACCCCTACCTTGTCACAACAGCACAATGATTGTCTCCACTAATTAACTTTTAACAAGGCACACCTGTTAATTGAAATGCATTCCAGGTGACTACCTCATGAAGCTGGTTGAGAGTGCCAAAAGTGTGCAAAGCTTTCATCAAGGCAAAAGTTTGCTAATTTGAAGAATCTCAAATATAAAATATATTTTGATTTATTTACCACTTTTCTGGTGACTACATGATTCCATATGTGTTATTTCATAGTTTTGATGTCTTCACTATTATTCTACAATGTAGAAAATAGTAAAATTAAAGAAAAACCCTGGAATGAGTAGGTGTGTCCTAACTTTTGACTGGTACTCTGTGTGTGTGTGCACACCAGAAGCCGTGAAAACATAATTATGCACAAGGATAAAATGGCAATCCCTTTTAAATCCCCTATCACAGACACCATAGAGTTGGATAGAGGCCTTGACAAAATACCTGTTGTTTTAGCATGGCCAGCAACATCGATAATTTTGAAGTAGTCAACTGGCTGGGACTTCCTATGGGTTGAATTATAATGAATTACACTCCTGAGCAAACATGACATACCTGCAGGTGGGAGTAAATCACCAACCTTGGCTTTAAAGCATAACTTTACTCAAAATCCAACCTGTTCAGATCTCATACTCCAGCTGGCAATTTGTTTACCTACTGCCAATAAACTCATAGAGAGAGAGCGAGACCAGAGAGAGAGTGAGACCAGAGAGAGAGCGAGACCAGAGAGAGAGCGAGACCAGAGAGAGAGAGAGACCAGAGAGAGAGAGAGACCAGAGAGAGAGAGACCAGAGAGAGACCAGAGAGAGAGAGAGACCAGAGAGAGAGAGAGACCAGAGAGAGAGAGAGACCAGAGAGAGAGCGAGACCAGAGAGAGAGCGAGACCAGAGAGAGAGCGAGACCAGAGAGAGCGAGACCAGAGAGAGAGAGACCAGAGAGAGAGACCAGAGAGAGAGACCAGAGAGAGAGACCAGAGAGAGAGACCAGAGAGAGAGAGCGAGACCAGAGAGAGAGAGCGAGACCAGAGAGAGAGCGAGACCAGAGAGAGAGAGACCAGAGAGAGAGAGAGCAGAGAGAGAGAGCGAGACCAGAGAGAGAGAGACCAGAGAGAGAGAGACCAGAGAGAGAGAGAGAGAGACCAGAGAGAGAGTGAGACCAGAGAGAGAGTGAGACCAGAGAGAGAGCGAGACCAGAGAGAGAGCGAGACCAGAGAGAGAGAGACCAGAACAAAGGGTTCAGCAGACAAGGACATTCAGCAGCCCGAGAACCCTGTGTGTTTCAACGTGTTCTACTGACGATGGTTCTTGTTCCGGGCAGAATCAAGTGGACGTTCCTTCCTGACGACTGAGGCTGCACTATCCCAAATGGCTCCCTATTCCCTTTTATAGTGCACTACTTTTGACCAGGGCCCTATTGCTCTAGGGAATAGGGTGCCATTTGGGAGTCAGCACTGGTCAGAAGTAGTGCACTATATAGGAAGTATGGTGTCTCTGATAGGGCTCTGGTCAAAAGGAGCAGGGTGCCTTGTGGGACGTAGCCTGAACATAATGAGGATACATAACAGAAAACGTGAAAGAGTGGTTTGGTTTCCTATTGGTATAACCTTCCTAATGAACCTTAGATCAACTAAAACAAATATGCATCCCAAATAGATCCATGTATAGTGCACTACTTTCCCCCTGGTCAAAAGTAGTGCACTACACTGAGTGTACAAAACATTAGGAACACCTGCTTTTTCCATGACATCGGTGAATCCAGGTGATCCCTTATTGATGTCACCTGTTAAATCCAATTCAAATCAGTGTAGATGAAGGGGAGGAGACAGGTTAAAGAAGGACTTTTAAGCCTTGAGACAACTGAGACATGGATTGTGTTTGTGTGCCGTTCAGAAGGTGACAAAATACAAGACAAAATATTTACAGTGGTTTCAGAAAGTATTCACACCTTGACTTTTCCCACATTTTGTTTTGTTACAACCCAAATTTAAAAATGGATTAAATTTAGATTTTTTGGGGGGGGTCACTGGCCTACACACACAATACCCCATAATGTTTTTAGAAATGTTTACAAATTCATTAAAAATGAAATGCTGAAATGTCTTGAGTGAATAATTATTCAACCACTTTGTCATGGCGATGCCTAAATACGTTCAGGAGTAAACATGTGCTTAACAAGTCACATAATAAGTTTCATGGACTCACTCTGTGTAATAATAGTGTTTAACATGATATTTGAATGACTACCTCATCTCTGTACCCAACACATACAATTATCTGTAAGGTCCCTCAGTTGAGCAGTGAATTTCAAACACAGATTCAACCACAAAGACCAGGGAGGTTTTCCAATACCTCGCAAAGAAGGGCACCTATTGGTAGATGGGTAACAATAATGAATAAAGCAGACATTGAAGATCCCTTTGAGCATGGTGAAGTTAGTGATTTCACCATGAGGCCAATCATGACTTTAAAACAGTTACAGAGTTTAATGGCTGTGATAGGATAGAAACTGAGGAAGGATCAACAACATTGTAGTTACTCCACAATACAAACAAAAATGACAGAGTGAAAAGGAGGAAGCCGGTACAGAATAAACAATATTCCAAAACAAGCATCCTGTTTGCAACAAGGAACTAAAGTAATACTGAAACAAATGTGGCAGAGCAATTCACTTTTTGTCCTGAATACAAAGTGTTATGTTTGGGACAAATACAACACATTACTGAGTACCACTGCATCATGTTATGGGTATGCTTGTAATCGTTAAGGACTGGTAAGTTTTTCAGGATAAAAAATACATGAAATGGAGCTAAGGACAGGATAAATCCTAGAGGAAAACCAGGTTCAGTCTGCTTTCCACCAGACACTGGGAGATGAATTCCCCTTTCAAAAGGACAATAACCTAAAACACAAAGCCACGTCTACACTGGAGTTGCTTACCATGACGAAATAGAATGTTCCCGAGAAGCCGAGTTACAGTTTTGACTTAAATCTACTTGAAAATCTATGGCAAGACCTGAAAATGGTTGTCTAGCAATGATCAACAACCAATTTGAAAAGATTAAATGGACAAATGTTGCACAATTCAGGTGTGGAAAGCTCTTAGACTTACCCAGAAAGACTCACAGCTCTTAGACTTACCCAGAAAGACTCACAGCTCTTAGACTTACCCAGAAAGACTCACCGCTGTAATCGCTGCCAAAGGTGATTCTAACATGTATTAACTCAGGGGTGTGAATACTTATGTAAATGAGATATTTCTGTATTTCATATTTATTTAATTTGATAACATTTCTAAAAACTTAGTCAACATGGAGTCAACATGGACCAGCGTCCCTGTGGAACGCTTTCGACACCTTGTAGAGTCCATGCCCTGACCAATTGAGGCTGTTCTGAGAGCAAGGTGTTCCTAATGTTTTGTCCACTCAGTGTATAGGCGTTACGGTGCCATGGGGGAGGAAAGGGAAACTGAAGACAAACAAATGACCAGCAATAATAAGACTTTCATATTTAAAAACAAAAAAAATGATTATATTATTTTTGATAAATACTAAATAATATTTAAGATTGGTATCATTCCATAATAAATGTGCTTCAGCGACTATGGGTTGGGGGTGGAGCTATGGGTAGGGGGAGGGGCTATGTACAAAGATAACAAATAAATATCACACTTGTGTGGACTATACAAATTCCCAGGATGCATTTGGATTATAAACGATAAGAAACATCACAGAACTTCCTTTGAGGAGGAGGAGGAACAGGGGAGGAAGAGGGGAAGGAGGAGAAGAAGAGGAATCTTTGGGGGGTTTGATTCCCTGTTTGTCCCTTGTGTCTTGTTTGGTTAGTCCATCCTCCAGCCTGTGAAGGCGGGTTATGGTAACGTAGTCCATCCTCCAGCCTGTGAAGGCGGGTTATGGTAACGTAGTCCATCCTCCAGTCTGTGAAGGCGGTTATGGTAACGTAGTCCATCCTCCAGCCTGTGAAGGCGGGTTATGGTAACGTAGTCCATCCTCCAGCCTGTGAAGGCGGGTTATGGTAACGTAGTCCATCCTCCAGCCTGTGAAGGCGGGTTATGGTAACGTAGTCCAACCGTCAGTCTGTGAAGGCGGTTATGGTAACGTAGTCCATCCTCCAGCCTGTGAAGGCGGTTATGGTAACGTAGTCCATCCTCCAGCCTGTGAACGCGGTTATGGTAACGTAGTCCATCCTCCAGCCTGTGAAGGCGGGTTATGGTAACGTAGTCCATCCGTCAGCCTGTGAAGGCGGTTATGGTAACGTAGTCCATCCTCCAGCCTGTGAAGGCGGGTTATGGTAACGTAGTCCATCCTCCAGCCTGTGAAGGCGGTTATGGTAACGTAGTCCATCCTCCAGCCTGTGAAGGCGGTTATGGTAACGTAGTCCATCCGTCAGTCTGTGAAGGCTGTTATGGTAACGTAGTCCATCCTCCAGCCTGTGAACGCGGTTATGGTAACGTAGTCCATCCGTCAGTCTGAAGGCGGTTATGGTAACGTAGTCCATCCTCCAGCCTGTGAACGCGGTTATGGTAACGTAGTCCATCCGTCAGTCTGAAGGCGGTTATGGTAACGTAGTCCATCCTCCAGCCTGTGAAGGCGGGTTATGGTAACGTAGTCCATCCACCAGCCTGTGAACGTTGGTTTGAAAACCGCAGGGCTCAACAGTGCCACCATTTTACTCGTATATGTGTCTAAATATTTAGCTGTGTGATTCTAGCTTTAATATCTCAAATATTTTTCATTGTGCTCCTACATTTCTTTGTGTGCCGCCAACATTTTTCAACAGGTGCACACATGGTCCTTGTAAAAAAAGAGTCAGCGTAGAGACGTGCTTTAAAACCTCCTGGAAGAAGAACCAGTCAGTCAGCCAGGGAGTTCTACAGACAGAAGAACCAGTCAGTCAGCTAGGGAGTTCTACCGGCAGAAGAACCAGTCAGTCAGCCAGGGAGTTCTACAGACAGAAGAACCAGTCAGTCAGCTAGGGAGTTCTACCGGCAGAAGAACCAGTCAGTCAGTCAGGGAGTTCTACAGACAGAAGAACCAGTCAGTCAGCCAGTGAGTTCTACCGGCAGAAGAACCAGTCAGTCAGCTAGGGAGTTCTACCGGCAGAAGAACCAGTCAGTCACACCGGCAGAAGAACCAGTCAGCCAACCAGTGACTTCTACAGGCAGAAGAACCAGTCCGCCAGTTAGTTCTACAGGCAGAAGAACCAGCCAGTCAACCAGTTAGTTCTACAGGCAGAATAACCAGTCAGCCAGATAGTTCTACAGGCAGAAGAACCAGTCAGCCAGTGAGTTCTACAGGCAGAATAACCAGTCAGTCAGCGAGTTCTACAGGCAGAAGAACCAGTCAGCCAGTGAGTTCTACAGGCAGCTCCCTACTACACAGCACTTCCCACTGTCTCGCTAACAGACATATCAGCCTCTCCCTGCTGTCTGCTCCGGGGACATAGATACACCACAGTACCTCGTTCTCTGTTCCCCCACATCTCCTCCTCCTCCTCCCCTTCTCCCCTCCTCCCCTCTCCTCTTCTCCAAAGTGGTCCATGGTAAGCTGACAGAGGAGGTCTGGCCCAGGGACATCGTCGAAGACTAACGTCAGGGCCTGCGGGTACGTCTGGTAACCCATGAGGACTCTATCCAGGTCTCTTATTCGTCGAGCGTCGGTCAGTTGGTACTTATCTCGGGGAGGGGGCTCCTTGGCAAAGTCCGGCAGCGGGTAGCTGATATAATCCTCATCCAGCAGGAAAACGTCTGTACTGGTCAGGATCAGAGTCTTAGGATGGAGGACAGGCCTGGGGGTGGAGGGAGCCTGGGGAGGCAGGCTCTGTTGGAGGATATGGGGCCTGATGGAGGGCGCTGGGCCTGGAGCCTGAGGGTAGGGGTGAAGACGAGGCTGGCTAGCAGAGACCGGGCTCTGGGGGTGGAGGTGAGACTTTCTATCCCCCTGCAGACCCCCGGTGGAAGTCTGTCTGTCTGCAGCTGGGACCTGGGTCTGTGGGAGCACATTGAGGCCCTGTGAGAAACCTAGCCCCTGGGTCTGCACCTGAAAGACCAGTACGTAGAGCAGGATATTGCAGGAGGACGCCCCAGAAGAACCTTTCCTCTCGGCTACGATAAAGGTCAGGTCTCCAATCTCTTCTTCACTGGGGTAGATGAACTTTACCCTGCTAGAGTGGACCAGTTCATAGTTCTCCATCTTACCTGGGAGTAGACAACAGATTGGGAAAGACAGGACTCATTTAGTTTGGTACATCAACACAGTAGAACAAAAAGGACTCATTTATTCTTAATCCCAAATAGAACCCCTAGATTCTACCCATGTTATTGTGGAGATTGTGGAGATGTGAGTTAATTGTCCGCAAAGGGGCATTTTACTGATGAAAACGTACAAATATAAATGTTATGAATACCTGTGGATTTATTTCCAAACTGTGAGTAGAAGTCTTGTTCGGAGGGTTCAGGAGAGGGTAGTTTGTCCTGTAGAGAGAGGACTGTCATCAGCTGCTGCAGGAAGCGATGTGTCCCGTAACTGTCCCTCGTCAGACAACAGATGATGTGGTTCGCTGACGGCCCTGGAGACATAACACACAACACAGGTTACAGCCAGCCCAGTCCCCAGCAGCCAGCCCAGTTCCCAGCAGCCCAGTCCCCAGCAGCCAGCCCAGTCCCCAGCAGCCAGCCCAGTCCCCAGCCCAGTCCCCAGCAGCCAGCCCAGTCCCCAGCAGCCAGCCCAGTCCCCAGCAGCCAGCCTAGTCCCCAGCAGCCAGCCTAGTCCCCAGCAGCCAGCCCAGTCCCCAGCCCAGTCCCCAGCAGCCAGCCCAGTCCCCAGCAGTCAGCCCAGTCCCCAGCAGCCAGCCTAGTCCCCAGCAGCCAGCCTAGTCCCCAGCAGCCAGCCTAGTCCCCAGCCCAGTCCCCAGCAGCCAGCCCAGTCCCCAGCAGCCAGCCCAGTCCCCAGCAGTCAGCCCAGTCCCCCAGCAGCCAGCCCAGTCCCCAGCAGCCAGTCCAGCCCCCTGTAGCCAGCCCAGTCCCCAGCAGCCAGCCCAGCAGCCAGTCCAGCCCCCTGTAGCCAGCCCAGTCCCCAGCAGCCAGCCTAGTCCCCAGCAGCCAGTCCAGCCCCCTGTAGCCAGCAGCCAGCCCAGACCCCAGCAGCCAGCCCAGCAGCCAGTCCAGCCCCCTGTAGCCAGCCCAGTCCCCAGCAGCCAGCCCAGTCCCCAGCAGCCAGCCCAGTCCCCAGCAGCCAGCCCAGTCCAGCAGCCCAGTCCCCAGCAGCCAGCCCAGTCCCCAGCAGCCAGCCTAGTCCCCAGCAGCCAGCCTAGTCCTCAGCAGCCAGCCCAGTCCCCAGCCCAGTCCAGCAGCCCAGTCCCCAGCAGCCAGCCCAGTCCCCAGCAGCCAGCCCAGTCCCCAGCAGTCAGCCCAGTCCCCAGCAGCCAGCCCAGTCCCCAGCAGTCAGCCCAGTCCCCAGCAGCCAGCCCAGTCCCCCAGCAGCCAGCCCAGTCCCCAGCAGCCAGCCCAGCAGCCAGTCCAGCCCCCTGTAGCCAGCCCAGTCCCCAGCAGCCAGCCTAGTCCCCAGCAGCCAGTCCAGCCCCCTGTAGCCAGCAGCCAGCCCAGACCCCAGCAGCCAGCCCAGCAGCCAGTCCAGCCCCCTGTAGCCAGCAGCCAGCCCAGTCCCCAGCAGCCAGCCCAGTCCCCAGCAGCCAGCCCAGCCCCCTGTAGCCAGCAGCCAGGCCAGACCCCAGCAGCCAGCCCAGCAGCCAGTCCAGCCCCCTGTAGCCAGCAGCCAGCCCAGTCCCCAGCAGCCAGCCCAGTCCCCAGCAGCCAGCCCAGTCGCCAGCCGCCAGCCCAGTCCCCAGCAGCCAGCCCAGTCCCCAGCCGCCAGCCCAGTCCCCAGCCGCCAGCCCAGTCCCCAGCAGCCAGCCCAGTACCCAGCAGCCAGCCCAGTACCCAGCAGCCAGCCCAGTCCTCAGCAGCCAGCCCAGTACCCAGCAGCCAGCCCAGTCCCCAGCAGCCATCCCAGTCCAGCCACCAGCCAGCCCAGCATCCAGCCCAGCAGCCATCCCAGTCCAGCCACCAGCCAGCCCAGTCCCCAGCAGCCAGCCCAGTCCCCAGAAGCCAGCCCAGTCCCCAGCAGCCAGCCCAGTCCCCAGAAGCCAGTCCAGCCACCAGCCAGCCCAGACAACACAAGTAACATACTACACTGAACAAAAATATAAACGCAACATATAAAGTGTTGGTCCCATGTTTCATGACCTGAAATAAAAGATCCCAGAAATGTTCCATACGCACAAAAAACATATCTCTCAAATGTCAAGATAATCCAGCCACCTGACAAGTGTGGCATATCAAGAAGCTGATTAAACAGCATAGCCATTACACAGGTGCACCTTGTGCTGGGGACAATAAAACAATGCCACAGATGTCAAGTTGAGGGAGCGTGAAATTGGAATGCTGACTGAAGGAATGTCCACCAGAGCTGTTGCCAGAGAATTGAATGTTCATTTATCTTCCATAATCTGCGTCCAACTTTGTTTTAAGGAATTTAGCAGTACGTCCAACCGGCCTCGCAACCGCAGACCACATGTATGGCGTCGTGTGGGCGAGCGCTTTGCGGATGTCAACGTTGTAAACAGAGTGCCCCATGGTGGCGATGGGCTTGGGCAGGCATAACACAACGAATACAATTGCATTTTATCAATGGCAATTTGAATGCACAGAGACGAGATCCTGAGGTTCATTATCGTGCTATTCATCCGCCACCATCACCTCATGCCACCATCACCCCATGTCGCAAGGATCTGTACACAATTCCTGGAAACTGAAAATGTCCCAGTTCTTCCATGGCCTGCATACTCACCAAACATGTCACCCATTGAGCATGTTTGGGATGCTCTGGATCGACGTGTACAGCAGCGTGTTCCAGTTCCCACCAATATTCAGCAATTCCACAGACCACAATCAACAGCCTGGTCAACTCTATGTGAAGGAGATGTGTTGCGCTGCATGAGGCTAAATGGTGGTCACACCAGATACTGACTGGTTTTCTGATCCACACCCCTACATATTTTTTTTAAAGGTATCTGTGACCATCAGATGCATATCTGTATTCCCAGTCATGTGAAATCGATATATTAGGGTCTAATGAATTTATTTAAATTGACTGATTTTCTTATATGAGCTTTAACTCATTAAAATCTTTGAAGTTGTTGCGTTGATATGTTTGTTCAGTATTTATTATCAGGTGAAATTATCTGGGATAGGGAGTTCCATGAATTCTGGGATTGGGATTTCTATGAATTCTGGGATTGGGAGTTCTATGAATTCTGGGATTGGGAGTTCTATGAATTCTGGGATTGGGAGTTCTATGAATTCTGGGATTGGGAGTTCTATGAATTCTGGGATTGGGAGTTCTATGAATTCAGATAACACTTCGCAGTATGTTTAACTGTCTTTAACATCCTGATCCTAGTCCTCTCTGTGACACCGTAGTCATCCATTCATTCTCCCTACTCACCCACCACCCTGAAGTACTGGTCGAACAGGCCCACGTTGACAGAGTGGAGGTCGTGGAGGTCGATGGTGAGACAGTAAGACATGATCAGCTCTGGGTCCTGATGGTCACAGTGGCTCCAGTCCCACAGTACTGAAGGATATAGACAGCACACATTACTACAGTCCCACAGTATAAAGACAGCACACATTACTACTGACCCACAGTACTGAAGGATACAGACAACACACATTAATACAGACCCACAGTACTGAAGGATAAAGACAGCACACATTACTACAGACCCAAAGTATAAAGACAACACACATTACTACAGACCCACAGTACACATTACTACAGTCCCACAGTATAAACACAACATACATTACTACAGACCCACAGTATAAAGACAGCACACATTACTACAGACCCACAGTATAAAGACAGCACACATTACTACAGACCCACAGTACTAAAGGATAAAGACAACACACATTACTACAATTTTAATTGTAGGTCTTTTAATTGGCTCATGCTTACTTCGATTAGGATAATGACTAATGCCACTCTGCCTACTACCATAATCAGTTATATTTAGAGTTACTGGTGTGCATGTAAACATACTCACACTCTGACTGACAGACGCTCTTTTCAACTAGATCTTGTGATTGATTTTTTTCTTACGCCACTGAGAGTAGCTGCCGTGCGGTGTGTGTGTGTGTATCTTACGTGATTGGTCGTTGAGCGTGGAGGCGGAGTCATCCAGCAGGAAGTAGAGGGCTTTAGTAGAGAGCATGATACAGGAAGTGGCCTCGACGTCAGGTGACTTATAAAAAACCACCGATGACCACAGGATGTGATGCAGCTCCTCCTTCTCTTCCTGGTCAACACACACACAGACCATCCCCTTTAAACATCTCAGACATCACAGGCACACGCCATCCCCTTTAAACATCTCATACACATCACAGACACTAGCCATCCCCTTTAAACATCTCATACACATCACAGACACTAGCCATCCCCTTTAAACATCTCATACACATCACAGACACTAGCCATCCCCTTTAAACATCTCATACACATCACAGAAACAAACCATCCCCTTTAAACATCACAGGCGGTAAGAAGTCATTGTTATTGATGAATGTGTATGTCAAGGTTTCAGTTAGCTGGAAATTAACAGTTTTTAGCTGCAAAAAAATAAATGATATGAAAAGCTGATAAATAAAAAAATTGTTGCCTGCCAAATTGTCCGGGAGAAAAAGAAAAGAAAAGAAAAAAATCACATGGCAAAATAATGGTTTTTATTAATTACATTTACATTACATTTTAATTGATGGAAATACCGGCCGATACGCATCAATTAATAAAAACCATTATTTTGTATATGTTCCATCTTCAAAGGAACATATACTTCCTACATCCTCTGATTGGACAGGTGTGTTTCTATTCTAACTCACACAGAAAAAGGAAAAATCCCTCCTTACCACTGCAAACCAATAATGGACAAAAGCCTAGACTAATCCTAATTGAAATATTATAAAAGGATTCAAATTAGTTAAAGTTATAGAGAGTATATCCAAAATATTATAACATGTTTGATGTCCTAAAGTTGCAGCTTTAAAAAAAAGGGGAATAAAATAATTATGAAAAGTCACAGTGTATGGCTTGGCTGTTCTCAAATCACAGCTTTATTTTCAATGACAAATATTTCAGGCCACAAGAAGTGAAATTGTGCAAACAATACCAAGGTAGAAAAATCAAATGAGAACTCAAAAAGAAAAAAACTTACAGCTGAGAAAAGCTTATGAAAGAAACCCTGCATAAAGTTGACCTAGTACCAACGTACAACTGACCTCCAACGCATATAGTAGCCTAATAGGAGAGGATGAGGCACAAATGTCAATCATTTAAAGGGCAACTCCACCATTTTTTAACCTCATGTTCATGATCTCCAGCACAATACCAGTGTCAACATATGTGAAAAAAGTTTTGTAGAAAAGAAGAAAGAAAAACCCATTAAAGTTCTACCAGATGACATCATCAAAAAGGTAAAACATTTTAAAAACTGTGATTTTAAAACACTATGAAATTCGCAGAGAAGTGGGGAGCAAGAAAACGTCCTCCTTTGGGCTAGAAACTCGTTGCAGGTTTTGAAAGTCAATGTTTTTTTGTTTTTTTTTACTTCAAATCGTACCCTGTGATGTCACAGAGAAGCATTTTTAGGACATTTCTTCTCTTTTTAACCAGATCATAGAAACTGTTTTCACATACAGTACATTCAGAAAGTATTCCGACCTCTCAACTTTCTCCACATTTTGTTATGTTACAGACTTATTCTAAAATGGATGCAATTTTTTTTTTCTCATCATCAATCTACACACAATACCCCATAATGACATCACAATACCACATAATGACATCACAATACCCCATAATGACAAAGCAATACCCCATAATGACAAAGCAAAAACAGTTTCGATTTTTTTTCAAATGTATTAAAAATGTTAAAAAAATATTCAGACTCTTTACTCAGTACTTTCTTGAAGCACCTTTGGCAGCGATTACAGCCTTGAGTCTTCTTGGGTATGATGCTACAAGCTTGGCACGCCTGTATATGTATTCCTCTCAATCTCTATCAGGTTGGATGGGGAGCGTTGCTGCACAGCTATTTTCAGGTCTCTCCAGAGATGTTCGATCGGAATCAAGTCCGGGTTCTGGTTGGGCCACTCAAGGACATTCAGAGACTTGTCTAGAAGCCACTCCTGCGTTGTCTTGGCTGTGTGCTTTGTGTCATTGTCCTTTTGGAAGGTGAACCTTCGCCCCAGTCTGAGGTTCTGAGCAGGTTTTCATGAAGGATCTATCTGTACTTTGCTCTGTTTATCTTTCCCTCGATCCTGACTAGTCTTCCAGTCCCTGCAGCTGAAAAACATCACCACAGCATGATGCTGCCACCACCATGCTTCACCGTAGAGATGGTGCCAGGTTTCCTCCAGATGTGATACTTGGCATTCAGGCCTAAGAGTTCAATCTTGGTTTCATTAGATTGAACTGCAGCACTCCACCAATGCCTTATTAGTGAGGTGCTGCAGAGATGGTTGTCCTTCTGGAAGGTTCTCTCATCTCCACAGAGGAACTCTGGAGCTCTGTCAGAGTGATCATTGGTTTCTTGGTCACCTCCTTGACCAAGGCCCTTCTCCCCCGGTTGCTCAGTTTGGCCGGGCGGCCAGCTCCAGGAAGTCTTGGTGGTTCCAAACATCTTACATTTTAGAATGATGGAGGCCACTGTGTTCTTGGGGACCTTCAATGCTGCAGACATTTTTTGGTACCCTTCCCCAGATCTGTGCCCCAACACAATCCTGTCATGGAGCTCTACGGACAATTCCTTCGACCTCAAGCCTTGGTTTTTGCTCTGACATGCACTGTCAACTGTGGGACCCTATATAGACAGGTTTGTGCCTTTCCAAATCATGTCCAATCAATTGAATTTAACACAGGTGGACTCCAATCAAGTTGTAGAAACATCTCAAGGATGATCAATGGAAACAGGATGCAGCTGAGCTCAATTTCGAGTCTCATAGCAAAGGGTCTGAATACTTATGTAAATAAGGTATTTCTGTTTGTTATTTTTTATACATTTGCAAAAAATAAAAAGTTTTCGCTTCGTCATTATTGGGTATAGATTGATGAAGAAAATGTTTCAATTTAATCCATTTTAGAATAAGGCTGTAACGTAACAAAATGTGGAAAAAGTCAAGGGGTCTAAATACTGTCCGAATGCACTGCATGGAGACACTGGTTTGGTGCTGGAGATGAGGTTGAAAAGTGACAGAATGAAAAGTGACAGCCCTTTAATAAATATCCAGTTCTGAGGACAGCAGAGTTGATGATTTTACGACCCATCACACAAAGCACAGTCAGCAAGGCTCGTTAACGGTCACTCGCTACAGATGCGCGCTTTGGCACACATAGACACACCTCTTTCGTGCACAGCTCATACAAATAGCCAATAGGAGAGGTCGTTTCCAAATTAGACAATTAAAATACTATATTTTGAAGTTATTACTGTGTAGGGAGACTTGTTCTTCTAGCCTGAATGTTGAGTAAAAAAAAAAAAAAAAATGATATAAATTGATTATTTGTAGTAGAGATGAAGACAACGGACAATGTTTTGCTTTTCAATAAAACAGGTCATGTTGGTATAAGAGCTTTACAGGCTAAATCCTTTTCTGTTAATATGAATTACCATAGCTAATCTAAATGTGATTTCTGTCATTCTGAGCACCGTGGGTGGACACCGTTATGGGTTATGCACCAAATGCATATGGGTCCGGTACATATCTAAAACGTCTGGTCAATTTAAATCTTACCAGTCACATTCTCCGGCGACCAATTTTTGCGCCTGCGTGTGTGTGTGTGTTGCGTGCATACATCTGTGTGTGTGTGTGTGTGTGTGTGTTATCTCTCTCCCTCTACCTCTGCAATGTTTGTGTGGAAGAACCCCAGCAGCTGGTGTCCCCGAAGCCCAGAGACGAGGGACAGGGCTGGGGACAGGGACAGGTGGGATGGGACCTGGTTGTCTCCGGTCAGCTTCTCCACCAGGATGTCTGTTGGGTAGGAGAGGGACAGGGATGGCCGAGGGCGCTGAGCACCTCGAGGGCTAGATGGAGAGAGAGAGAGAGAGAGAAACAATATGTCATGAAAAATGGAATAACCTCGATCTTGATAGCTAACTGTTAGCTATAGAATACATTTTTATATTCACTAAACATTTCAATTTAGCTACATTTCTATTTTACAAAAAATCGGACAGCCTGTCCTTGAGTAAATGGGACAGCCTGTCCTTGAGTAAATGGGACAGCCTGTCCTTGAGTAAATGGGACAGCCTGTCCTTGAGTAAATGGGACAGCCTGTCCTTGAGTAAATGGGACAGCCTGTCCTTGAGTAAATGGGACAGCCTGTCCTTGAGTAAATGGGACAGCCTGTCCTTGAGTAAATGGGACAGCCTGTCCTTGAGTAAATGGGACAGCCTGTCCTTGAGTAAATGGGACAGTCTGTCCTTGAGTAAATCGGACAGTCTGTCCTTCAGTAAATCGGACAGTCTGTCCTTCAGTAATGAGACAGTGTGTCCTTCAGTAATGAGACAGTGTGTCCTTCAGTAATGAGACAGTGTGTCCTTCAGTAATGAGACAGTGTGTCCTTCAGTAATGTGTCCATGCGTATCTACCTGTTAACCTGCAGCCTGTCTGTGCTCTTGGTCTCATTGGGAGTGGACGTGTATATGTTTATCGTCCTGGGACTGTCCCCGTCACTGTGGCTATGTTCGTTCCCACCCTGCAGGAAAGCCACAGTCTTGATGTCCCTGAGGCTGGAGCGCAGCAGGGTGAACTGTCTCTGGAAGCGGAGCCTGTCGTGAGGCAAGGGGAACACCGCCGTGACCCTCTCCTGTCCCACTAGGAGCTCCATGACACGGCTGTCTCTGGGGGAGCGGTGGTGCCAGGGCAGGGGGCAGCTGGGAGAGTAGGCAGGGATAGACCCCGACCTAGACCCAGCCCCATACAGGGCACTCGGCCTGGGGTGGGGCAGCACGGAGGCCAGGGGGATGCGGGTGAGCCTGGAGCAGGAGCGGAGCCTCTGGTTGAGGTTGTCTGACGGTTGTTCATCTCTGGTGGTTCCCCGGGCCAGAGCTTTGAAGTCCACCTTCAGCACACAGAGATGCCGCTGGGTCAAAAACAGGACACAGGGGACACAGCAGGAGGAGTCTCTGTCCCCTCCTGGAACTACGTGGGATAGGATGTCAGAGAGAAGGGGATTGGCTAGAGTTTGGAGGTTGAAGGTGTTGGGGTTAGTAGAGGTCTTCATAGGAGTGACAGTTGGGTTTGTTGAGGTGGTTGTCTGCTGGCTGGTCTGGGACGCCAACATGGCAGTCTCCACTAGATGTGCTGCATAACCTCCTTTCACACAGCCCTGGTTCTCTTCAAACTCCCAGGAGGTGAAGAGCAGGTGGAGGAGCTGCTGCGGGGTGGAGGGTCCTCCTGACGGGGAGGACGGGAGCTGGGCCAGGGAGCAGAGCAGGGAGTGGGTCTCCTTTAAACCCCGGGGGTCTGAGAAGAGGTACCAGCGGACGTCAGAGGACCTCACCCTCAGGGAAAGGCAAGTGTCTGGGATGTAGAAGAGGAGAGAGTCTAGCTGGTCGTAGGGAAGGACGAAGTCTGGCTCCAGGTTATCTACTAGGGTCTGTAGGGTTAGGCACTGGGTCTGGACTGTGACTGAGCCAAGGTCGTGAGGTTGGCTCTGGGGTTGATGGGTTGGAGCTGTGGAGGGGTGACTAGGACAGTGGAACAGCCCCAGTAGACTGTTTGTTAGCACCACACACACCGACCTCTGCTCCACCACATCATCAACCCTGATGCAGTGACACCACATGACTTTAATCACACGTAACACCTCTGTCTCTGGGGCCTGGTTCTCTCCCTCTACCTGGTCAGTCAGGGACCCCTCCTCTCCCTCCCTCTCCTTTCCCTCCCCCAGACCCATCTCAAAGTATCCATCTCCAGAGGAAGGGCTGGGACTGGGGCTGGGGCTGCCCAGATCAGTCTCTTCCTGGCTGGGAAGATCTCTGAGTCTGCTGGGCCTCCTGTCCTCCTCTGCCAGGGCTCTGGTGATGCGGGCAGACAGCAGGGAGGTGAAGGACGGACAGGAGGAGGTGGAGGAGGGGAGGTGGAGGGGGAGCACAGGAGTCCTCAGGTTAGTGCTGCTCCACGTGTATCTCTCCTCTCTGTCCTCCACACAGCAGCAGCAGCAGCAGCTGGGACACAGGAAACACACACCTGGTTAGATCTTCATCATCATCATCATCCAGAATAAGTCATGATAAAACAGTAGTAGAACAACAATAGCAGCAGAAAGTAAAAGAGGGGAATATATTTGGTTTAGACTGGAATGCTGTGTATAAAAAAAAAAAAAAGTAAAGTGATTAATTTCCACTAAAAACAGCACTGACACAGTAATATGACTGTGGTGGATACCCCATGTCACAGGGTTGACGTTCCTCAACTCTCTACCGATATTTCTGGAGGGATCTAGCGCCTCCTTCTGACAGGTTAGTGTATAAAACTGGCCTCCATTTTAACTACATGTCAACCGGCCTCCATTTTAAAATGGAGGCGGGTGACATGTAGTTAAAATGGAGGCGGGTGACATGTAGTTAAAATGGAGGCGGGTGACATGTAGTTAAAATGGAGGCGGGTGACATGTAGTTAAAATGGAGGCGGGTGACATGTAGTTAAAATGGAGGCCGGTGACATGTAGTTAAAATGGAGGCGGGTGACATGTAGTTAAAATGGAGGCCGGTGACATGTTGTTAAAATGGAGGTATTTTTTTTCTTCTACATGTCACCGGCCTCCATTTTAACTACATGTCACCCGCCTCCATTTTAACTACATGTCACCCGCCTCCATTTTAACTACATGTCACCCGCCTCCATTTTAACTACATGTCACCCGCCTCCATTTTAACTACATGTCACCCGCCTCCATTTTAACATGTCACCGGCCTCCATTTTAACAACATGTCACATTAGTGAAGACATGGAGACAAACAGTACAGAAACAACACATCTTGAATGAATGAATAAATAAATGAATGAATGGGTGGGTGGGTGAACGAATGAAATGGTTTATTTCCGTGTCAAAAGTGTAAATTATGTTTACAAGCTGCGTGCTTCACAACGTACCTACTGTTCCCATGGATCTGGTTCTGTTGGGTACTGGAGCGTTCAAAAGAACTAGAATCATCATCAGGCTGGTGGCTGGTAACCTGGAACAATAACAAACAAAACATTTAAGATGTTGCTCCACTGAACATGAAACCCACAAAGACAATTTAATATCGTGAAGAGTGTCTGGGTCAAGTGTTTAATATTAGGAAAGTTGAGAAATAAATATAGTAGGCCAAGTCTATAGAAAGCTGATGGGATCCTCCTCTTTTTATTAGAGGCCATCACTCTGTTTTCCCCCGCAATTGCATAGCCTATAGAAATGTTTTGCAACATGAGCTCATGGGCTCTCATGAAGTGTTTGATTAGATTTTCGATACATTTGCATTGATGTCAGAGTGATTAGAGGGACAATAGAGTGCTGAGTACCAGGCAGGTAGCAAGTTTGGTAGGCTACTAATGATCAGCAGCAGCATCAGAGCTTGGAGAGGCCTAATTACTGTGACTAAACAGTCATGTGGCATTTGACTGGCTTTATGACTCGTGACTGCCGGTGTGGGGGTAATACGTTCACCGCAACAGCCCTAACCACAGGTGGACGCCAATCAAGTTGTAGAACCATCTCAAGGATGGTCAATAGAAACAGGATGCACCTGAGCTCAATTTGGAGTCTCATAGCAAAGGGTCTGAATACTTATGTAAATAAGGTATTTCAGTTTTTAGATTTTGTATAAATTAGCAAAATTTCTAAAAACCTGCTTTCAGTTTGTCATTATGGGGTATTGTATGTAGATTTATGAGGATTTTTTTTCTTTTTTAATCCATTTTAGAATAAGGCTGTAACGTAACAAAATGTGGAAAAAGGGAAGGGGTCTGAATACTTTCCGATTTTAAACTTGAACAATTCCCAAAATCTGATATTCGACCAAATGCTGGCCTTTAAACATCCAAATATTTCATACAATATTCTGCCCATATTGGGACTCGGCTTGACTGATCTCCTTCCTATAGGCCTACAATGAAATATATAATTACATTTGAATCATAAAGTGCATTCACAATTGCATGCTCGGCTTCAAAAGCCCAGATCAATACATTTTGTAAATGTGTTTAATGGTGGCCTCTGGTGGTTAAAACGAGCATTAAAAGCAAGAACTGTAAAAGTACCATTCCACACCACGGCATACCGCACGCTATACCGTGGTATGTCACAACTTTTAAATTGTGGGCCGAAGTTTACTTAAGGCAAAAACTAAAGGAGGGTGGATGGTCGGGGTGGATATGTAGGCGTATAACGCGAACGCCAAGCAACCGTAAGGTTGCGTGTTATGAATCTCATCATGGACAACTTTAGCATTTTAGTAACTTTGCAACTACTTACAAATTTCTAGCTACTTTCCAACTACTTAGCATGTTAGCTAACCCTTCCCATAACGTTAACCTTAATTCCTTGGCTAGCTAACATTAGCCAGCTAGCTAACGTTAGCCAACTAGCAACCTAGTTAAATTGGAATTTGTCAAATATACGCATTGTAAATTCGTAACTTATTGCACGAATTGCAATTCGTAACATATCATACTAATGATCCTTTGTTACATCATATGAATTGTAATTGGTAACATATCATACAAAATGGTTAATGGACATCCACATATGTACACATACATACCATACCCAATCATACTAATTTCAGTACTCCAGATTTTCGTTTACTATGTTACGTCTACCCCTGAGTTCAGGTTGTTTTTTTTGACAATTTTACATACAGTATGTAACGATTTGTATTTTACGTTTTAAGAATCACTATTATAATTTTTTTTAACGGTAAAGTTCACAAAGAAACTAAACGTTATTTTTCTTGCGGCAGATTCCATATTACAAAAGAAATTGTGAAAATGTCATAATATTTTTGTATTTTTTTTGTGTAATCAGATGAAAGACTCACCTGTAGTTGTTCCTCACAAGGCAGAGTGTTTACATCATCATAGCATCGCTGGGTATCAAGTGCAATAAAATCCACAGGAGTCAATATTGTAGGGGTAACAAAGGCTTCTTCTTTACATATCACTTCTGGAACAAAACAAATGTAAATAGTCATCTGAAATGTATACTGCTACGCTTCAACGTGTGTTTAGTGTGAGCATACGTCACGGTTAAAGCACAGTGTATATCACAGTGGTAAGAGTTACAGTGGTAAGAGCTGTGTGTCTCAGGGGGATTCGTGATGTATTAGTAGGAGCTGTGTGTCTCAGGGGGAGGGATTAGTGATGTATTAGTAGGAGCTGTGTGTCTCAGGGGGAGGGATTCGTGATGTATTAGTAGGGGCTGTGTGTCTCAGGGGGATTAGTGATGTATTAGTAGGGGCTGTGTGTCTCAGGGGGAGGGATTAGTGATGTATTAGTAGGGGCTGTGTGTCTCAGGGGGAGGGATTAGTGATGTATTAGTAGGAGCTGTGTGTCTCAGGGGGATTAGTGATGTATTAGTAGGAGCTGTGTGTCTCAGGAGGAGTAGTGATGTATTAGTAGGAGCTGTGTGTCTCAGGAGGAGTAGTGATGTATTAGTAGGAGCTGTGTGTCTCAGGGGGAGTAGTGATGTATTAGTAGGAGCTGTGTGTCTCAGGGGGAGTAGTGATGTATTAGTAGGAGCTGTGTGTCTCAGGGGGACTAGTGATGTATTAGTAGGAGCTGTGTGTCTCAGGGGGATTAGTGATGTATTAGTAGGAGCTGTGTGTCTCAGGGGGAGGGATTAGTGATGTATTAGTAGGAGCTGTGTGTCTCAGGGGGAGGGATTAGTGATGTATTAGTAGGAGCTGTGTGTCTCAGGGGGAGGGATTAGTGATGTATTAGTAGGAGCTGTGTGTCTCAGGGGGAGGGATTAGTGATGTATTCGTAGGAGCTGTGTGTCTCAGGGGGATTAGTGATGTATTAGTAGGACCTGTGTGTCTCAGGGGGATTAGTGATGTATTAGTAGGACCTGTGTGTCTCAGGGGGAGGGATTCGTGATGTATTAGTAGGAGCTGTGTCTCTCAGGGGGAGGGATTCGTGATGTATTAGTAGGAGCTGTGTGTCTCAGGGGGAGGGATTAGTGACGTATTAGTAGGAGCTGTGTGTCTCAGGGGGATTAGTGACGTATTAGTAGGAGCTGTGTGTCTCAGGGGGATTAGTGATGTATTAGTAGGAGCTGTGTGTCTCAGGGGGATTAGTGACGTATTAGTAGGAGCTGTGTGTCTCAGGGGGATTAGTGACGTATTAGTAGGAGCTGTGTGTCTCAGGGGGATTAGTGATGTATTAGTAGGAGCTGTGTGTCTCAGGGGGATTAGTGATGTATTAGTAGGAGCTGTGTGTCCCAGGGGGATTAGTGATGTATTAGTAGGAGCTGTGTGTCTCAGGGGGATTAGTGATGTATTAGTAGGAGCTGTGTGTCTCAGGGGGAGGGATTAGTGATGTATTAGTAGGAGCTGTGTGTCTCAGGGGGTGACGTCTGGGACTGCTCAAAGACGAGATCGTTAGCCCTAAGATTGCGTCACTGACCAGCCCACGTTAAACGAGCCTCAGTGACGACCGCGCGCCCTGAGTAGGCAAGGACATGGGGCTTTTGTCTCCGATCTCAAAAACTTGTCTGAGAAAGCTAAAAATCGGGGCCAAAATCGTGTAGTGTACACTCGGTTTAAGAGCGTTGAAGCACGAGGCTCAACTTCTCCACTGTTTTGGTCCTGTTGCTACCACGCTGTAACAGCATGAACCAAACCTGTGCACATGCGAAGATACTACGTGTGACTGTGTGAGAGCGAAGTCGTGCATCTCGCTCATCGCAATATCTGCAGTGCTGCTCGTGATAACGTCATTTCGCTGAGTCTACCTTTAACACAGTGACTGGTATAGAGCTGCTGAGAGAGAGAGAGAGAGAGAGAGAGAGCGAGCGAGAGAGAGAGCGAGAGAGAGAGAGGGCGAGAGAGAGAGGGCGAGAGAGAGCGAGAGAGAGAGAGAGTAGTGTTGAGAGAGCTAGAGCATATAGAGCAGAGCAGGCCCCACCCAGCAGCCTGATACATACATGATTACCTTGGCTGGAGCAGGCTGGGGCTAAGGCTGAGGAGAGGAGAGAGGAAGAGGAGGAGGAAGAGGCGGCAGCGACAGAGGAGGAGATGGAAGATCCACCACCAGACAGCCTGGAGTCCTCACTGATCTGACAAACACACCAGCAGGCTTCGCTTTAGTCAACATATAATATAGAGGAATATTCTATATAATCAACCTCTATACCAGAGGTGTCAATGTGCTGTTTTGCCAACTCCTATACCATTGTTACAGGCAAGACAGCACAAACAGATCTGGGACTCAGGCTTGCTGCATTCAATACGATAGTAAATGGTTCATTTTCGATAGACCTTTTTAAGTTAGCAAGGAAAAGGATATTAGCATTTCTTTTTTGGGGAAAGAACCCCCCCCAAAGATATCAGTAATACTGTAATAACACCCCCAAAGATATCAGTAATACTGTAATAACCCCCCAAAGATATCAGTAATACTGTAATACCCCCCCTCCCCCCAAAGATATCAGTAATACTGTAATACCCCCCCCCCCCCAAAGATATCAGTAATACTGTAATACCCCCCCCCCCAAAGATATCAGTAATACTGTAATAACTCCCCCCAATATATCAGTAATACTGTAATAACCCCCCAGATATCAGTAATACTGTAATAACCCCCCCAAAGATATCAGTAACACTGTAATAACCCCCCCCAAAGATATCAGTAATACTGTAATAACCCCCCCAAAGATATCAGTAATACTGTAATAACCCCCCAGATATCAGTAATAACCCCCCAAAGATATCAGTAATACTGTAATAACCCCCCCAAAGATATCAGTAATACTGTAATAACCCCCCCCCAAAGATATCAGTAATACTGTAATAACTCCCCCCCCAAAGATATCAGTAATACTGTAATAACCCCCCCAAAGATATCAGTAATACTGTAATAACCCCCCAAAGATATCAGTAATACTGTAATACCCCCCCCCCCCCAAAGATATCAGTAATACTGTAATACCCCCCCCCCCCCCAAAGATATCAGTAATACTGTAATACCCCCCCCCCAAAGATATCAGTAATACTGTAATAACTCCCCCCAATATATCAGTAATACTGTAATAACCCCCCAGATATCAGTAATACTGTAATAACCCCCCCAAAGATATCAGTAATACTGTAATAACCCCCCCAAAGATATCAGTAACACTGTAATAACCCCCCCAAGGATATCAGTAGGTGTAATAACCCCCCCAAAGATATCAGTAATAGTGTAATACACCCCCCCAAGATATCAGTAATAGTGTAATACCCCCCCCCCCCCAAAGATATCAGTAATACTGTAATAACCCCCCCAAGGATATCAGTAGGTGTAATAACCCCCCCAAAGATATCAGTAATAGTGTAATACACCCCCCCAAGATATCAGTAATAGTGTAATACCCCCCCCCCCCCAAAGATATCAGTAATACTGTAATAACCCCCCCAAGGATATCAGTAGGTGTAATAACCCCCCCAAAGATATCAGTAATAGTGTAATACCCCCCTCCCCAAGGATATCAGTAATAGTGTAATACCCCCCTCCCCAAGGATATCAGTAATACTGTAATAACCCCCCCAAAGATATCATTAATACTGTAATAACCCCCCCAAAGATATCATTAATACTGTAATAACCCCCCCAAAGATATCAGTAATGCTGTAATAACCCCCCAAAGATATCAGTAATGCTGTAATAACCCCCCCAAAGATATCAGTAATACTGTAATAACCCCCCCAAAGATATCAGTAATACTGTAATAACCCCCCCAAAGATATCAGTAATACTGTAATAACCCCCCAGATATCAGTAATACTGTAATAACCCCCCAGATATCAGTAATACTGTAATAACCCCCCAGATATCAGTAATACTGTAATAACCCCCCCAAAGATATCAGTAATACTGTAATAACCCCCCCAAAGATATCAGTAATACTGTAATAACCCCCCCAAAGATATCAGTAATACTGTAATAACCCCCCCAAAGATATCAGTAATACTGTAATAACCCCCCAAAAGATATCAGTAATACTGTAATAACCCCCCAGATATCAGTAATACTGTAATAACCCCCCCCCAAAATATATCAGTAATACTGTAATAACCCCCCCAAGATATCAGTAATACTGTAATAACCCCCCCAAAGATATCAGTAATACTGTAATAACCCCCCAGATATCAGTAATACTGTAATAACCCCCCCCCCCAAAGATATCAGTAATACTGTAATAACCCCCCCCCCCCCCCCAAAGATATCAGTAATACTGTAATAACTCCCCCCCCCCCCCCAAAGATATCAGTAATACTGTAATAACCCCCCCAAAGATATCAGTAATACTGTAATAACCCCCCCCCCCCAAAGATATCAGTAATACTGTAATAACCCCCCCCCAAAGATATCAGTAGGTGTAATAACCCCCCCAAAGATATCAGTAGGTGTAATAACCACCCCCCCCCAAAGATATCAGTAGGTGTAATAACCCCCCCAAAGATATCAGTAGGTGTAATAACCCCCCCCCCAAAGATGTCAGTAGGTGTAATAACCCCCCCCCCCCCCCCCCAAAGATGTCAGTAGGTGTAATAACCCCCCCATAAATATCAGCAATACTTGAAGTATCCCCCCCAAAGACATCAGTAATACTGTAATAACCAGTTGTAAGATGCTCCTGTTCACAGAGATCAACAGGCTCAGAACATTAGACAAATTTACCACAAATCATTATTCTGCCATTGGTTATGGCACCTTACCTTCTTCTCGTTGTTGTTGGCCATTCGGTCTTTAGATTCTTTGGCTTTCTGAATAGCTTTCAACACCTCCACAGTGTCCAGCTCTTTCTCTGTCGGCGCAGTGCTGTCCAAGCATACCTGTTAGACAAGGACATCAACAATCAGTGGGTAGGGAATATAGTACAGTTACAACCTACTACTACTACTACAGTTACAACCTACTACTACAGTTACAACCTACTACTACTACAGTTACAACCTACTACTACTACAGTTACAACCTACTACTACTACTACTACAGTTACAACCTACAACTACTACTACAGTTACAACCTACAACTACTACTACAGTTACAACCTACTACTACTACTACAGTTACAACCTACTACTACTACTACAGTTACAACCTACTACTACTACTACAGTTACAACCTACTACTACTACTACAGTTACAACCTACTACTACTACTACAGTTACAACCTACTACTACTACAGTTACAACCTACTACTACTACAGTTACAACCTACTACTACTACAGTTACAACCTACTACTACTACTACTACAGTTACAACCTACTACTACTACTACAGTTACAACCTACTACTACTACGACAGTTACAACCTACTACTACTACTACGACAGTTACAACCTACTACTACTACTACGACAGTTACAACCTACTACTACTACTACGACAGTTACAACCTACTACTACTACTACGACAGTTACAACCTACTACTACTACTACGACAGTTACAACCTACTACTACGACAGTTACAACCTACTACTACGACAGTTACAACCTACTACTACGACAGTTACAACCTACTACTACGACAGTTACAACCTACTACTACGACAGTTACAACCTACTACTACTACTACGACAGTTACAACCTACTACTACTACTACGACAGTTACAACCTACTACTACTACTACGACAGTTACAACCTACTACTACTACTACAGTTACAACCTACTACTACTACAGTTACAACCTACTACTACTACTACTACTACAGTTACAACCTACTACTACTACTACTACAGTTACAACCTACAACTACTACTACAGTTACAACCTACAACTACTACTACAGTTACAACCTACAACTACTACTACAGTTACAACCTACAACTACTACTACAGTTACAACCTACAACTACTACTACAGTTACAACCTACAACTACTACTACAGTTACAACCTACAACTACTACTACAGTTACAACCTACAACTACTACTACAGTTACAACCTACTACTACTACTACAGTTACAACCTACTACTACTACAGTTACAACCTACTACTACTACTACAGTTACAACCTACTACTACTACTACTACAGTTACAACCTACTACTACTACTACTACAGTTACAACCTACTACTACTACGACAGTTACAACCTACAACTACTACGACAGTTACAACCTACTACTACGACAGTTACAACCTACTACTACTACGACAGTTACAACCTACTACTACTACAGTTACAACCAACTACTACTACTACAGTTACAACCTACTACTACTACTACAGTTACAACCTACTACTACTACTACAGTTACAACCTACTACTACTACAGTTACAACCTACTACTACAGTTACAACCTACTACTACAGTTACAACCTACTACTACTACAGTTACAACCTACTACTACTACAGTTACAACCTACTACTACTACAGTTACAACCTACTACGACTACAGTTACAACCTACTACTACTACTACGACTACAGTTACAACCTACTACTACGACTACAGTTACAACCTACAACTACTACTACGACTACAGTTACAACCTACAACTACTACTACGACTACAGTTACAACCTACTACTACTACTACTACAGTTACAACCTACTACTACAGTTACAACCTACTACTACAGTTACAACCTACTACTACTACAGTTACAACCTACTACGACTACAGTTACAACCTACAACTACTACTACGACTACAGTTACAACCTACAACTACTACTACGACTACAGTTACAACCTACAACTACTACTACGACTACAGTTACAACCTACTACTACTACTACAGTTACAACCTACTACTACTACTACAGTTACAACCTACTACTACTACTACTACAGTTACAACCTACTACTACTACAGTTACAACCTACTACTACTACAGTTACAACCTACTACTACTACAGTTACAACCTACTACTACTACAGTTACAACCTACTACTACTACAGTTACAACCTACTACTACTACAGTTACAACCTACTACTACTACAGTTACAACCTACTACTACTACAGTTACAACCTACTACTACTACAGTTACAACCTACTACTACTACAGTTACAACCTACTACTACTACTAGTTACAACCTACTACTACTACTACTACAGTTACAACCTACTACTACTACTACTACTACTACTACTACTACAGTTACAACCTACTACTACTACTACTACAGTTACAACCTACTACTACTACTACTACAGTTACAACCTACTACTACTACTACTACAGTTACAACCTACTACTACTACAGTTACAACCTACTACTACTACTACAGTTACAACCTACTACTACGACTACAGTTACAACCTACTACTACTACTACGACTACAGTTACAACCTACTACTACTACTACGACTACAGTTACAACCTACTACTACTACTACTACTACAGTTACAACCTACTACTACTACTACTACTACTACAGTTACAACCTACTACTACTACTACTACTACTACTACTACTACTACAGTTACAACCTACTACTACTACTACTACTACTACTACTACAGTTACAACCTACTACTACTACAGTTACAACCTACTACTACTACAGTTACAACCTACTACTACTACAGTTACAACCTACTACTACTACAGTTACAACCTACTACTACTACAGTTACAACCTACTACTACTACAGTTACAACCTACTACTACAGTTACAACCTACTACTACAGTTACAACCTACTACTACTACTACTACAGTTACAACCTACTACTACTACTACAGTTACAACCTACTACTACTACTACTACAACCTACTACTACTACTACAGTTACAACCTACTACTACTACTACAGTTACAACCTACTACTACTACTACAGTTACAACCTACTACAGTTACAACCTACTACTACTACAGTTACAACCTACTACTACTACAGTTACAACCTACTACTACTACTACAGTTACAACCTACTACTACTACTACAGTTACAACCTACTACAGTTACAACCTACTACAGTTACAACCTACTACTACTACAGTTACAACCTACTACTACTACAGTTACAACCTACTACTACAGTTACAACCTACTACTACAGTTACAACCTACTACTACTACTACTACAGTTACAACCTACTACTACTACTACTACAGTTACAACCTACTACTACAGTTACAACCTACTACTACTACTACAGTTACAACCTACTACTACTACTACAGTTACAACCTACTACTACTACTACTACAGTTACAACCTACTACTACTACTACAGTTACAACCTACTACTACTACTACAGTTACAACCTACTACTACAGTTACAACCTACTACTACAGTTACAACCTACTACTACAGTTACAACCTACTACTACAGTTACAACCTACTACTACAGTTACAACCTACTACTACAGTTACAACCTACTACTACAGTTACAACCTACTACTACAGTTACAACCTACTACTACAGTTACAACTACAGTTACAACCTACTACTACAGTTACAACTACAGTTACAACCTACTACTACAGTTACAACTACAGTTACAACCTACTACTACAGTTACAACCTACTACAGTTACAACCTACTACTACTACAGTTACAACCTACTACAGTTACAACCTACTACTACTACAGTTACAACCTACTACAGTTACAACCTACTACTACTACTACAGTTACAACCTACTACTACTACTACAGTTACAACCTACTACTACTACTACAGTTACAACCTACTACTACTACTACAGTTACAACCTACTACTACAGTTACAACTACTACTACTACTACAGTTACAACCTACTACTACTACTACAGTTACAACCTACTACTACTACTACAGTTACAACCTACTACTACTACTACAGTTACAACCTACTACTACTACTACAGTTACAACCTACTACTACTACTACTACAGTTACAACCTACTACTACTACTACTACAGTTACAACCTACTACTACTACTACTACAGTTACAACCTACTACTACTACTACTACAGTTACAACCTACTACTACTACTACTACAGTTACAACCTACTACTACTACTACTACAGTTACAACCTACTACTACAGTTACAACCTACTACTACAGTTACAACCTACTACTACAGTTACAACCTACTACTACAGTTACAACCTACTACTACAGTTACAACCTACTACTACAGTTACAACCTACTACTACAGTTACAACCTACTACTACAGTTACAACCTACTACTACAGTTACAACCTACTACTACAGTTACAACCTACTACTACAGTTACAACCTACTACTACAGTTACAACCTACTACTACAGTTACAACCTACTACTACAGTTACAACCTACTACTACAGTTACAACCTACTACTACTACTACAGTTACAACCTACTACTACTACTACAGTTACAACCTACTACTACTACTACAGTTACAACCTACTACTACTACTACAGTTACAACCTACTACTACTACTACAGTTACAACCTACTACTACTACTACAGTTACAACCTACTACTACTACAGTTACAACCTACTACTACTACTACAGTTACAACCTACTACTACTACTACAGTTACAACCTACTACAGTTACAACCTACTACAGTTACAACCTACTACAGTTACAACCTACTACTACTAGTTACAACCTACTACTACTACTACAGTTACAACCTACTACTACTACTACAGTTACAACCTACTACAGTTACAACCTACTACAGTTACAACCTACTACAGTTACAACCTACTACAGTTACAACCTACTACAGTTACAACCTACTACAGTTACAACCTACTACTACTACAGTTACAACCTACTACTACTACAGTTACAACCTACTACTACAGTTACAACCTACTACTACAGTTACAACCTACTACTACTACTACTACAGTTACAACCTACTACTACTACAGTTACAACCTACTACTACAGTTACAACCTACTACTACTACTACAGTTACAACCTACTACTACTACTACAGTTACAACCTACTACTACTACTACAGTTACAACCTACTACTACTACTACAGTTACAACCTACTACTACAGTTACAACCTACTACTACTACTACAGTTACAACCTACTACTACAGTTACAACCTACTACTACAGTTACAACCTACTACTACAGTTACAACCTACTACTACAGTTACAACCTACTACTACAGTTACAACTACAGTTACAACCTACTACTACAGTTACAACTACAGTTACAACCTACTACTACAGTTACAACCAACTACAGTTACAACCTACTACTACAGTTACAACCTACTACAGTTACAACCTACTACTACTACTACAGTTACAACCTACTACTACAGTTACAACTACAGTTACAACCTACTACTACAGTTACAACTACAGTTACAACCTACTACTACTACTACAGTTACAACCTACTACTACTACTACTACAGTTACAACCTACTACTACTACTACAGTTACAACCTACTACTACAGTTACAACTACAGTTACAACCTACTACTACAGTTACAACTACAGTTACAACCTACTACTACAGTTACAACTACAGTTACAACCTACTACTACAGTTACAACTACAGTTACAACCTACTACTACTACTACAGTTACAACCTACTACTACTACTACAGTTACAACCTACTACTACTACTACTACAGTTACAACCTACTACTACTACTACTACAGTTACAACCTACTACTACTACTACTACAGTTACAACCTACTACTACTACTACTACAGTTACAACCTACTACTACTACAGTTACAACCTACTACTACTACTACAGTTACAACCTACTACTACAGTTACAACCTACTACTACAGTTACAACCTACTACTACAGTTACAACCTACTACTACAGTTACAACCTACTACTACAGTTACAACTACAGTTACAACCTACTACTACAGTTACAACTACAGTTACAACCTACTACTACAGTTACAACCAACTACAGTTACAACCTACTACTACAGTTACAACCAACTACAGTTACAACCTACTACTACAGTTACAACCTACTACAGTTACAACCTACTACAGTTACAACCTACTACTACTACTACAGTTACAACCTACTACTACAGTTACAACTACAGTTACAACCTACTACTACAGTTACAACTACAGTTACAACCTACTACTACAGTTACAACTACAGTTACAACCTACTACTACTACTACAGTTACAACCTACTACTACTACTACTACAGTTACAACCTACTACTACTACTACTACAGTTACAACCTACTACTACTACTACAGTTACAACCTACTACTACAGTTACAACTACAGTTACAACCTACTACTACAGTTACAACTACAGTTACAACCTACTACTACTACAGTTACAACTACAGTTACAACCTACTACTACTACTACAGTTACAACCTACTACTACTACTACTACAGTTACAACCTACTACTACTACTACTACAGTTACAACCTACTACTACTACTACTACAGTTACAACCTACTACTACTACTACTACAGTTACAACCTACTACTACTACTACTACAGTTACAACCTACTACTACTACTACTACAGTTACAACCTACTACTACTACTACAGTTACAACCTACTACTACTACTACAGTTACAACCTACTACTACTACTACAGTTACAACCTACTACTACTACTACAGTTACAACCTACTACTACAGTTACAACCTACTACTACTACTACAGTTACAACCTACTACTACTACTACAGTTACAACCTACTACTACTACTACAGTTACAACCTACTACTACTACTACAGTTACAACCTACTACTACAGTTACAACCTACTACTACAGTTACAACTACAGTTACAACCTACTACTACTACTACAGTTACAACCTACTACTACTACTACAGTTACAACCTACTACTACTACTACAGTTACAACCTACTACTACTACTACAGTTACAACCTACTACTACAGTTACAACTACAGTTACAACCTACTACTACAGTTACAACTACAGTTACAACCTACTACTACAGTTACAACTACAGTTACAACCTACTACTACTACTACTACAGTTACAACCTACTACTACTACTACTACAGTTACAACCTACTACTACTACTACTACAGTTACAACCTACTACTACTACTACTACAGTTACAACCTACTACTACTACTACTACAGTTACAACCTACTACTACTACTACTACAGTTACAACCTACTACTACTACTACTACAGTTACAACCTACTACTACTACTACTACTACAGTTACAACCTACTACTACTACTACTACAGTTACAACCTACTACTACTACTACTACTACAGTTACAACCTACTACTACTACTACTACTACAGTTACAACCTACTACTACTACTACTA
This sequence comes from Salvelinus namaycush, assembly GCF_016432855.1. Lineage (NCBI taxonomy): Eukaryota > Metazoa > Chordata > Actinopteri > Salmoniformes > Salmonidae > Salvelinus > Salvelinus namaycush. The sequence goes on from NW_024058786.1 coordinate 297,829, forward strand.
CTACAGTTACAACCTACTACTACTACTACTACAGTTACAACCTACTACTACTACTACTACAGTTACAACTACAGTTACAACCTACTACTACTACTACAGTTACAACCTACTACTACTACTACAGTTACAACCTACTACTACTACTACAGTTACAACCTACTACTACTACTACAGTTACAACCTACTACTACAGTTACAACTACAGTTACAACCTACTACTACAGTTACAACTACAGTTACAACCTACTACTACTACTACAGTTACAACCTACTACTACTACTACAGTTACAACCTACTACTACTACTACAGTTACAACCTACTACTACTACTACAGTTACAACCTACTACTACAGTTACAACTACAGTTACAACCTACTACTACAGTTACAACTACAGTTACAACCTACTACTACTACTACAGTTACAACCTACTACTACTACTACAGTTACAACCTACTACTACTACTACTACAGTTACAACCTACTACTACTACTACTACAGTTACAACCTACTACTACTACTACTACAGTTATAACCTACTACTACTACTACTACAGTTACAACCTACTACTACTACTACTACAGTTACAACCTACTACTACTACTACTACAGTTACAACCTACTACTACTACTACTACAGTTACAACCTACTACTACTACTACTACAGTTACAACCTACTACTACTACTACTACAGTTACAACCTACTACTACTACTACTACTACAGTTACAACCTACTACTACTACTACTACTACAGTTACAACCTACTACTACTACTACTACTACAGTTACAACCTACTACTACTACTACTACTACAGTTACAACCTACTACTACTACTACAGTTACAACCTACTACTACTACTACTACAGTTACAACCTACTACTACTACTACTACAGTTACAACCTACTACTACTACTACTACAGTTACAACCTACTACTACTACTACTACAGTTACAACCTACTACTACTACTACTACAGTTACAACCTACTACTACTACTACTACAGTTACAACCTACTACTACTACTACTACAGTTACAACCTACTACTACTACTACTACAGTTACAACCTACTACTACTACTACTACAGTTACAACCTACTACTACTACTACTACAGTTACAACCTACTACTACTACTACTACAGTTACAACCTACTACTACTACTACTACAGTTACAACCTACTACTACTACTACTACAGTTACAACCTACTACTACTACTACTACAGTTACAACCTACTACTACTACTACTACAGTTACAACCTACTACTACTACTACTACAGTTACAACCTACTACTACAGTTACAACCTACTACTACAGTTACAACCTACTACTACAGTTACAACCTACTACTACAGTTACAACCTACTACTACAGTTACAACCTACTACTACAGTTACAACCTACTACTACAGTTACAACCTACTACTACAGTTACAACCTACTACTACAGTTACAACCTACTACTACAGTTACAACCTACTACTACTACTACAGTTACAACCTACTACTACTACTACAGTTACAACCTACTACTACTACTACAGTTACAACCTACTACTACTACTACAGTTACAACCTACTACTACTACTACAGTTACAACCTACTACTACTACTACAGTTACAACCTACTACTACTACTACAGTTACAACCTACTACTACTACTACAGTTACAACCTACTACTACTACTACAGTTACAACCTACTACTACTACTACAGTTACAACCTACTACTACTACAGTTACAACCTACTACTACTACAGTTACAACCTACTACTACAGTTACAACTACAGTTACAACAGTTACAACCTACTACAGTTACAACCTACTACTACTACAGTTACAACCTACTACTACTACTACAGTTACAACCTACTACTACTACTACAGTTACAACCTACTACTACTACTACAGTTACAACCTACTACTACTACTACAGTTACAACCTACTACTACTACTAGTTACAACCTACTACTACAGTTACAACTACAGTTACAACCTACGACTACAGTTACAACCTACTACTACTACAGTTACAACCTACGACTACAGTTACAACTACAGTTACAACCTACTACTACAGTTACAACCTACTACTACAGTTACAACCTACTACTACAGTTACAACTACAGTTACAACCTACTACTACAGTTACAACTACAGTTACAACCTACTACTACAGTTACAACCTACTACGACTACAGTTACAACTACAGTTACAACCTACGACTACAGTTACAACCTACTACTACCACTGCTACAACTACTGATGTTGCTGCTACTACTACTGTTGCTGCTACTACTACTACTGTTGCTGCTACTACTACTACTGTTGCTGCTACTACTACTGCTGCTGCTACTGCTGTTGCTGCTACTATCACTACTACTACTGCTGCTTCTGCTAGTATGGCTGATAGTTGAGAATTATCTGTTAATTGAATGATTAGAATATTCCGCCCTGAAACATATAATTGTATGGAATTGATTAGAATGTATAAAATCATAATCAATAAATGTGTAGTCTAGTCAGAATTAGGGTAAAGACAATATGTCTTTATGTTATTTTAAACACAGACTGTCTGAGCTCGGTGCCGACCTGACTAGAGATTTGGGAGAGAACGGGGAGTACGTCTGAAGGACAAGGTCTCAATAATCTCTGTCGGCTGGGTAGTGAGACAGTGTGTGCGTAGCAGGACATTGTGTGCGTCTGTTTGTGTGTATGTGTGTGCGTCTGTTTGTGTGAATGTGTGTGCGTCTGGTTGTGTGTATGTGTGTGCGTCTGTTTGTGTGTATGTGTGTGCGTCTGTTTGTGTGTATGTGTGTGCGTCTGTTTGTGTGTATGTGTGCGCGTCTGTTTGTGTGTATGTGTGTGCGTCTGTTTGTGTGTATGTGTGTGCGTCTGTTTGTGTGTATGTGTGTGCGTCTGTTTGTGTGTATGTGTGTGCGTCTGTTTGTGTGTATGTGTGCGCGTCTGTTTGTGTGTATGTGTGCGCGTCTGTTTGTGTGTATGTGTGTGCGTCTGTTTGTGTGTATGTGTGCGCGTCTGTTTGTGTGTATGTGTGCGCGTCTGTTTGTGTGTATGTGTGTGCGTCTGTTTGTGTGTATGTGTGCGCGTGGGAAGTCAGTATAAAATGAATTGTTTTGTATTCTTGACTTCAGAACGTTCCCGTGAATAAACCTTTTTGACTATGTTAGCTGGGCCTCCGTCTGTTTCATTCAACCAGGATCTTACAAATTCTGGTTTGCAGACTGAGTAATATAATTAAATTGGGTTATGAACCTGGAGAACATAATTCTCTTATCAAAGGCTAATACTACTACTGCTGCTGCTAGTATGGCTAATACTACTACTGCTAGTATGGCTAATACTGCGGCTAATACTACTTCTACTACTGTTGCTGCTCCTACTACGGCTAAAATGAATACTACTGCTGCTGCTGCTACTATGGCTAATACTACTACTACTGCTGCTGCTAGTATGGCTAATACTACTGCTAGTATGGCTAATACTACTACTACTGCTAGTATGGCTAATACTACTACTACTGCTAGTATGGCTAATACTACTACTACTGCTAGTATGGCTAATACTACTACTGCTAGTATGGCTAATACTACTACTACTACTGCTGCTAGTATGGCTAATACTACTACTACTGCTGCTAGTATGGCTAATACTACTACTACTGCTGCTAGTATGGCTAATACTACTACTGCTAGTATGGCTAATAATACTATTACTGCTGCTAGTATGGCTAATACTACTACTGCTAGTATGGCTAATACTGCGGCTAATACTACTTCTACTACTGTTGCTGCTCCTACTACGGCTAAAATACTACTGATGCTGCTACTATGGCTAATACTACTGCTGCTACTACTACTACTGATGCTATGTCTAATACTACTACTGCTGCTATGGCTAATACTACGACTACTACTGCTGCTATGGCTAATACTACGACTACTACTGCTGCTATGGGTAATACTACTACTGCTACTATGGATAATACTACTACTACTATGGCTAATACTAATACTGATTGAGTCTGTAATACCAATATGTTTCAAGCAGACCCCCATAGTCCCTGTGCCCAAGAACACAAAGGCAACCTCCCTAAATGACTGTATACCCGTAGCACTCACGTCTGTAGCCATGAAGTGCTTTGAAAGGTTGGTAATGGCTCACATCAACACCATTATCCCAGAAAACCTAGACCCACTCCAATTTGCATACCGACAAAACAGATCCACAGATGATGCAATCTCTATTGCACTCCACACTGCCCTTTCCCACCTGGACAAAAGGAACACTTACGTGAGAATGCTATTCATTGACTACAGCTCAGCGTTCAACACCATAGTACCCTCAAAGCTCATCACTAAGCTAAGGACCCTGGGACTAAACACCTCCCTCTGCAACTGGATCCTGGACTTCCTGACCGGTCGCCCCCAGGTGGTGAGGGTAGGTAACAACACATCTGCCACGCTGATCCTCAACACTGGAGCTCCTCAAGGGTGCGTGCTCAGTCCCTTCCTGTACTCCCTGTTCACCCACGACTGCATGGCCAGGCACGACTCCAACACCATCATTAAGTGTGCTGACGACACAACAGTGGGAGGCCTGATCACCGACAACGACGAGACAGCCTATAGGGAGGAGGTCAGAGGCCTGGCCGGGTGGTGCCAGGACAACAACCTCTCCCTCAACGTAACCAAGACTAAGGAGATGATTGTGGACTACAGGAAAAGGAGGACCGAGCACGCCCCCATTCTCATCGACTGGGCTGTAGTGGAGCAGGTTGAGAGCTTCAAGTTCCTTGGTTTCCACATCACCAACAAACTAGAATGGTCCAAACACACCAAGACGGTCGTGAAGAGGGCATGACAAAACCTATTCCCCCTCAGGAAACTAAAAAGATTTGGCATGGGTCCTGAGATCCTCAAAAGGTTCTAAACCTGCAGCATCGAGAGCATCCTGACTGGTTGCATCACTGCCTGGTATGGCAACTGCTCTGCCTCTGACCGCAAAGCACTACAGAGGGTAGTGTGTACGGCCCAGTATATCACTGGGGCTAAGCTGCCTGCCATCCAGGACCTCTATACCAGGCGGTGTCAGAGGAAGGCCCTAGAAATTGTCAAAGACCCCAGCCACAGACTGTTCTCTCTACTACCGCATGGCAAGAGGTACCGGAGTGCCAAGTCTAGGACAAAAAGGCTTCTCAACAGTTTTTACCCCCAAGCCATAAGACTCCTGAACAGGTAATCAAATGGCTACCCGGACTATTTGCATTGTGTGCCCCCAACCCCTCTTTTTACGCTGCTGCTACTCTCTGTTTATCATATATGCATAGTCACTTTAACTATACATTCATGCACATACTACCTCAACTGGGCCGACCAACCAGTGCTCCCGCACATTGACTAACCGGGCTCTCTGCATTGTGTCCCGCCACCCGCCAACCCCTCTTTTACGCTACTGCTACTCTCTGTTCATCATATATGCATAGTCACTTTAACCATATCTACATGTACATACTACCTCAATCAGCCTGACTATCCGGTGTCTGTATGTAGCCTCGCTACTGTATATAGCCTCGCTACTGTATATACCCTGTCTTTTCACTGTTGTTTTATTTATTTACTTACCTATTGTTCACCTAATACCTTTTTTGCACTATTGGTTAGAGCCTGTAAGTAAGCATTTCACTGTAAGGTCTACTACACCTGTTGTATTCAGCATTTCACTGTAAGGTCTACCTACACCTGTTGTATTCAGCATTTCACTGTAAGGTCTACTACACCTGTTGTATTTGGCGCACATGACAAATAAACTTTGATTTGATTTACTACTACTACTATGGCTAATACTACTATGGCTAATACTACTACTACTATGGCTAATACTACTATGGCTAATACTACTACTACTACTATGGCTAATACTACTACTATGGCTAATAATACTACTACTATGACTAATACTACTACGACTAATACGACTAATACTACTACATGGTAGCCTCCCCCACTAAGAAGTCAGTCTGTCTTACACTCTGTGTGTGTGTGTGTGTGTGTGTGTGTGTGTGTGTGTGTGTGTGTGTGTGTGTGTGTGTGTGTGTGTGTGCGTGCGTGTGTGCGTGCGTGCGTGTGTCCATACCTCTGAGGCGCGGTCCCAGAACTGAGCCAGCACCTTGGTTCTGTAGTCCGGGATGATACACATGGGGTTGTTAGACAGGATCAGCTTCTCCAGGCAGGGCAGCGTTCCTATGTACCTGATCTCCTCCAGCTGAGAGGACAGAGGAAATTCAGCAGTTTACTCAACTGTACATGTTATGTTAAATACCACTGCAGTTCCTGTAGCTAGTAACTTCACTGTAGTAAAAGCAGTTTTAGACCAGCTACTGTTAAATAGCTTTGTGACAAGTGCTGATGTAAAAAATAAATTTTGAACAATCAGAATACTAGCTACCACAGTTTGTTGAAGCTGAGGTCCAGGTTGACCAGAGAGCATAGTTTAGTGAGGCCTGATTGATTGATTGGATGCTGCAGAGTGATTACCCTACCTGTCCTAGCTTGTTGGAGCTGAGGTCCAGGTTGACCAGAGAGTATAGTTTAGTGAGGCCTGCGAGACTGTCTAGCTGGTTGCCTGCCAAGTTGAGGGTCTTGATGTTACCCAGTTTGGTGTGGGCCCCCTCTAACACTGTCAAAATGTTGTAAGAAAGGTCCAGGTGGATCAGGTTGTACAGGTGCTGAAACACAAGCAGAAAACAACAACATGAAGACAAAATGGACGTCCTGTTATTGTCTCGGGTGCTCTTTTTACTTTTCTCTAGAAATGGCCTCAACTAGCCAAAACATCATCAAGTCAAATACAGTGTTGGGAGTGACAGGTTAATCCTGTAACATGATTAGCTACTTCAACAAACACAGTAATAACATGTTACGTGTTTTATTAGGGGAACATTAAAATATTTACATTAAATGAAGCCACACAACCACCAAGATATGGGGCTCTATTGTTTTAGAATGTTGTTTTGACAATACGTCATATCTATTGTAAACATCTCTGTACCAGAGGCCTACATTCTCTATGTACGTCTCTAGTCTGTACATACCTGAAGGTTTTCCACCGTAGAGAGCTCATTGGAACTAAGATCTAAGAATTCTACTTTTGGTATCAATTTCTGAAAAATAGGACAAAATAAAAATGGTTTACAGAATTACACATATAGTCAATTGTATTATGGCCAAACTTAGACGTAATGAATAACACAAAAACCATGAATAACACAATCATTATTATTATTGATATGAGTGTAGGGTCTCTCACCACTGAGTTGTCTATGCAGCCTATGTGGTTGTGGCTCATGTCCAGAGTGGTGAGAGTCTTCCAGGTAGGGATGATGGTGGTGACGGGACAGTCTGAAAGCGCTCCCTCTGCTACCCACTGAGGGGACTCACACGCCTCCGGAACCAGCACATCCTACACAACAAAGGTAGAAATCAATACATTTACATTTTACATTTTAGTCATTTAGCAGACGCTCTTATCCAGAGCGACTTACAGTAGAGTGCATACATTTTATTACATTTTACATACTGAGACAAGGATATCCCTACTGGCCAAACCCTCCCTAACCCGGACGACACTATGCCAATTGTGCGTCGCCCCACGGACCTCCTGGTTGCGGCCGGCTGCGACAGAGCCTGGGCGCGAACCCAGCCCAGCCTGGGCGCGAACCCAGAGACTCTGGTGGCGCAGCTAGCACTGCGATGCAGTGCCCTAGACCACTGCGCCACCCGGGAGGCCCGGGTCAATACAGATTGACCTACCACCCACACACACAAGCACGTACAGACAGACAGACACACAGACACTAATCAACTGTGAGTAAAGATGGACGTGTTACCATCATGGATGCTGCAGTGTGGTGGACACTCAGCGTGACCAGACAGGGTTTTAGAGAAGGCAGTCCCATGATCTGGGCCGAGTTGCACTCACTTATCTGGAAGAAAATGATTTTAAAAATGAAACAGAGAACAAGTGACGGTTTAATTATCAATAGGACTTTCTATGCTAACATGACTAAACGGTAACACTTTAGAATAATGTTCATTACTAAGTATTAATTAACTGTTTATAAGTATTACCCAGGTCCAAAACAGAATATTTCCGCAGATCCTTTTTACCATATACTGAAGATTTTTTATCACCAATAATTTAGTTCTATATCAGCTGATGGTTTGCTACTTTTAGTGTCTGTGTGTCCTTGTGTCTCATGGTCTATTTAAGGGTAACGGATGTATTGGCTGGTCCAATCAAATGTCTCCTCTTGGGGATTAATAACGTACTATCTTAACTACCTAGCCTGGTCCCAGATCTGTTGGTACCGTCTTGCTAATAATGACAATAGGAAGCACAGATCTGAGATCAGGCTAACCATTATAGTCCAAGGGCCACCCACCAAAAAAAAAGGCTTCAGAAATGCTGTTTCATGACCCAGGAAAAGGAAATGCAAATTGTTGACATCATTTTGTAGATAATGTTATTAAGTGGAAGAATGTGTGATATACAACTTGTAAAAGTTGCACATTAATTAAATATTATAAATCAAAAAAGGTATGATTTTTAAATCATTGCATAGAAAGCAACGTATGTACCGAACCGAAGGAATACTGAAATAATACGAGTTAAATTCATTTTGAACGTTTCAACAGCTTCTTTTCTCAGATGCCAGAACAGAGCTTTATGTATCTGTCGGGACCTTGAATGTTTTGAGAGCTGTGTCAGCTAGCAGACATTGTTCTGTCTTTAGCTTGGCTAGCAGGCACAAGTAATAATGGCCCTGTAGATGAAATACAACTGCCAAAACGTCTTCTATTAACTGACAAAACAACTGCACATGGTTAAGACTCGATGCTATATAGCATAACTATGTTATTTTTCATTACATTATCTACATAATGTTGTTGAAATGTTGCAGTTTTGTTTTCTGGGTCATGGAACCTTGGACCGTCACCCACGGGCCCTTGGACCGTCACCCACGGGCCCTTGGACCGTCACCCACTGGCCCTTGGACCGTCACCCACTGGCCCTTGGACCGTCACCCACTGGCCCTTGGACCGTCACCCACTGGCCCTTGGACCGTCACCCATTGGCCCTTGGACCGTCACCCATTGGCCCTTGGACCGTCACCCATTGGCCCTTGGACCGTCACCCATTGGCCCTTGGACCGTCACCCATTGGCCCTTGGACCGTCACCCATTGGCCCTTGGACCGTCACCCATTGGCCCTTGGACCGTCACCTATTGGCCCTTGGACCGTCACCTATTGGCCCTTGGACCGTAACCTATTGGCCCTTGGACCGTAACCTATTGGCCCTTGGACCGTAACCTATTGGCCCTTGGACCGTAACCTATTGGCCCTTGGACCGTAACCTATTGGCCCTTGGACTGTAACCTATTGGCCCTTGGACTGTAACCTATTGGCCCTTGGACTGTAACCTATTGGCCCTTGGACTGTAACCTATTGGCCCTTGGACTGTAACCTATTGCTAGTACATACCTCTATCTGTAGGAGAGCTTTAAAGACTGAAAGGTCAAACGTGAGGCTGTCTTCCTGGATGTTACTGGTCCCCACCTCTCCTCTGGTGCCTGTGATCTGGGAGAACAGTAGAGACCAAACAAGACATGGCTAAACCCTAGTGGTTTTTTAAGGGCGCATGTGCATAGATCAAATCATATTAGCTACAGATTCAGAGATGTCGAGAGAGAGAGAGAAAGAGAGAGAGTTCACCTTGAGGTATTTGAGTCTGCAGGTGAAGTCCAGAATGTGTCCCAGGTCTGCCTTGGCGTCACCATTAGAGCAGGTAGGTTTGGCCAGCTTCAGCTGCTGAGTGATGGCATACAGTTGGAGGGGACACAATGTGAACACCTCACCAGCCACCAGCAACTGCTCTCCTGCAATCAATCAAATTCTTTATTGTTCCTGTTCGGACATTTGTAGTACAGCCAGTCAGTCAGGGTAGCGCAGCCAGTCAGTCAGGGTAGCGCAGCCAGTCAGTCAGGGTAGCGCAGCCAGTCAGTCAGGGTAGCGCAGCCAGTCAGTCAGGGTAGCGCAGCCAGTCAGTCAGGGTAGCGCAGCCAGTCAGTCAGGGTAGCGCAGCCAGTCAGTCAGGGTAGCGCAGCCAGTCAGTCAGGGTAGCGCAGCCAGTCAGTCAGGGTAGTGCAGCCAGTCAGTCAGGGTAGTGCAGCCAGTCAGTCAGGGTAGTGTAGCCAGTCAGTCAGGGTAGTGCAGCCAGTCAGTCAGGGTAGTGCAGCCAGTCAGTCAGGGTAGTGCAGCCAGTCAGTCAGGGTAGTGCAGTCAGTCAGTCAGGGTAGTGCAGTCAGTCAGTCAGGGTAGTGCAGTCAGTCAGTCAGGGTAGTGCAGTCAGTCAGTCAGGGTAGTGCAGTCAGTCAGTCAGGGTAGTGCAGCCAGTCAGTCAGGGTAGTGCAGCCAGTCAGTCAGGGTAGTGCAGCCAGTCAGTCAGGGTAGTGCAGCCAGTCAGTCAGGGTAGTGCAGCCAGTCAGTCAGGGTAGTGCAGCCAGTCAGTCAGGGTAGTGCAGCCAGTCAGTCAGGGTAGTGCAGCCAGTCAGTCAGGGTAGTGCAGCCAGTCAGTCAGGGTAGTGCAGCCAGTCAGTCAGGGTAGTGCAGCCAGTCAGTCAGGGTAGTGCAGCCAGTCAGTCAGGGTAGTGCAGCCAGTCAGTCAGGGTAGTGCAGCCAGTCAGTCAGGGTAGTGTAGTCAGTCAGTCAGGGTAGTGCAGCCAGTCAGTCAGGGTAGTGCAGCCAGTCAGTCAGGGTAGTGCAGCCAGTCAGTCAGGGTAGTGCAGCCAGTCAGTCAGGGTAGTGCAGCCAGTCAGTCAGGGTAGTGCAGCCAGTCAGTCAGGATAGTGCAGCCAGTCAGTCAGGGTAGTGCAGCCAGTCAGTCAGGGTAGTGCAGCCAGTCAGGGTAGTGCAGCCAGTCAGGGTAGTGTAGTCAGTCAGTCAGGGTAGTGTAGTCAGTCAGTCAGGGTAGTGTAGTCAGTCAGTCAGGGTAGTGTAGTCAGTCAGTCAGGGTAGTGTAGTCAGTCAGTCAGGGTAGTGTAGTCAGTCAGTCAGGGTAGTGCAGCCAGTCAGTCAGGGTAGTGCAGCCAGTCAGTCAGGGTAGTGCAGCCAGTCAGTCAGGGTAGTGCAGCCAGTCAGTCAGGGTAGTGTAGTCAGTCAGTCAGGGTAGTGCAGCCAGTCAGTCAGGGTAGTGCAGCCAGTCAGTCAGGGGAGTGCAGCCAGTCAGTCAGGGTAGTGCAGCCAGTCAGTCAGGGTAGTGCAGCCAGTCAGTCAGGGTAGTGCAGCCAGTCAGTCAGGGTAGTGCAGCCAGTCAGTCAGGGTAGTGCAGTCAGTCAGTCAGTCAGGGTAGTGCAGCCAGTCAGTCAGGGTAGTGCAGCCAGTCAGTCAGGGTAGTGTAGCCAGTCAGTCAGGGTAGTGCAGCCAGTCAGTCAGGGTAGTGCAGCCAGTCAGTCAGGGTAGTGTAGTCAGTAAGTCAGGGTAGTGCAGCCAGTCAGTCAGGGTAGTGCAGCCAGTCAGTCAGGGTAGTGCAGCCAGTCAGTCAGGGTAGTGCAGCCAGTAAGTCAGGGTAGTGCAGCCAGTCAGTCAGGGTAGTGCAGCCAGTCAGTCAGGATAGTGCAGCCAGTCAGTCAGGGTAGTGTAGTCAGTAAGTCAGGGTAGTGTAGTCAGTAAGTCAGGGTAGTGCAGCCAGTCAGTCAGGGTAGTGCAGTCAGTCAGTCAGTCAGGGTAGTGCAGTCAGTCAGTCAGTCAGGGTAGTGCAGCCAGTCAGTCAGGGTAGTGCAGCCAGTCAGTCAGGGTAGTGCAGCCAGTCAGTCAGGGTAGTGCAGCCAGTCAGTCAGGGTAGTGCAGCCAGTCAGTCAGGGTAGTGCAGCCAGTCAGTCAGGGTAGTGCAGCCAGTCAGTCAGGGTAGTGCAGCCAGTCAGTCAGGGTAGTGCAGCCAGTCAGTCAGGGTAGTGCAGCCAGTCAGTCAGGGTAGTGCAGCCAGTCAGTCAGGGTAGTGCAGCCAGTCAGTCAGGATAGTGCAGCCAGTCAGTCAGGGTAGTGCAGCCAGTCAGTCAGGGTAGTGCAGCCAGTCAGGGTAGTGCAGCCAGTCAGGGTAGTGCAGCCAGTCAGGGTAGTGCAGCAGTCAGGGTAGTGTAGTCAGTCAGTCAGGGTAGTGTAGTCAGTCAGTCAGGGTAGTGTAGTCAGTCAGTCAGGGTAGTGTAGTCAGTCAGTCAGGGTAGTGCAGCCAGTCAGTCAGGGTAGTGCAGCCAGTCAGTCAGGGTAGTGCAGCCAGTCAGTCAGGGTAGTGCAGCCAGTCAGTCAGGGTAGTGCAGCCAGTCAGTCAGGGTAGTGCAGCCAGTCAGTCAGGGTAGTGCAGCCAGTCAGTCAGGGTAGTGCAGCCAGTCAGTCAGGGTAGTGCAGCCAGTCAGTCAGGGTAGTGCAGCCAGTCAGTCAGGGTAGTGCAGTCAGTCAGTCAGGGTAGTGCAGTCAGTCAGTCAGTCAGGGTAGTGCAGCCAGTCAGTCAGGGTAGTGCAGCCAGTCAGTCAGGGTAGTGCAGCCAGTCAGTCAGGGTAGTGCAGCCAGTCAGTCAGGGTAGTGCAGTCAGTCAGTCAGTCAGGGTAGTGCAGCCAGTCAGTCAGGGTAGTGCAGTCAGTCAGTCAGTCAGGGTAGTGCAGCCAGTCAGTCAGGGTAGTGCAGCCAGTCAGTCAGTCAGGGTAGTGCAGCCAGTCAGTCAGGGTAGTGCAGCCAGTCAGTCAGGGTAGTGCAGCCAGTCAGTCAGGGTAGTGCAGCCAGTCAGTCAGGGTAGTGCAGTCAGTCAGTCAGTCAGGGTAGTGCAGCCAGTCAGTCAGGGTAGTGCAGCCAGTCAGTCAGGGTAGTGCAGCCAGTCAGTCAGGGTAGTGTAGCCAGTCAGTCAGGGTAGTGCAGCCAGTCAGTCAGGGTAGTGTAGTCAGTAAGTCAGGGTAGTGCAGCCAGTCAGTCAGGGTAGTGCAGCCAGTCAGTCAGGGTAGTGCAGCCAGTCAGTCAGGGTAGTGCAGCCAGTAAGTCAGGGTAGTGCAGCCAGTCAGTCAGGGTAGTGCAGCCAGTCAGTCAGGATAGTGCAGCCAGTCAGTCAGGGTAGTGTAGTCAGTAAGTCAGGGTAGTGTAGTCAGTAAGTCAGGGTAGTGCAGCCAGTCAGTCAGGGTAGTGCAGTCAGTCAGTCAGTCAGGGTAGTGCAGTCAGTCAGTCAGTCAGGGTAGTGCAGTCAGTCAGTCAGTCAGGGTAGTGCAGCCAGTCAGTCAGGGTAGTGCAGCCAGTCAGTCAGGGTAGTGCAGTCAGTCAGTCAGTCAGGGTAGTGCAGCCAGTCAGTCAGGGTAGTGCAGCCAGTCAGTCAGGGTAGTGTAGCCAGTCAGTCAGGGTAGTGCAGCCAGTCAGTCAGGGTAGTGTAGTCAGTAAGTCAGGGTAGTGCAGCCAGTCAGTCAGGGTAGTGCAGCCAGTCAGTCAGGGTAGTGCAGCCAGTCAGTCAGGGTAGTGTAGTCAGTAAGTCAGGGTAGTGCAGCCAGTCAGTCAGGGTAGTGCAGCCAGTCAGTCAGGGTAGTGTAGCCAGTCAGTCAGGGTAGTGCAGCCAGTCAGTCAGGGTAGTGTAGCCAGTCAGTCAGGGTAGTGTAGCCAGTCAGTCAGGGTAGTGCAGCCAGTCAGTCAGGGTAGTGTAGTCAGTAAGTCAGGGTAGTGCAGCCAGTCAGTCAGGGTAGTGCAGCCAGTCAGTCAGGGTAGTGCAGCCAGTCAGTCAGGGTAGTGTAGTCAGTAAGTCAGGGTAGTGCAGCCAGTCAGTCAGGGTAGTGCAACCAGTCAGTCAGGGTAGTGTAGCCAGTCAGTCAGGGTAGTGCAGCCAGTCAGTCAGGGTAGTGTAGTCAGTAAGTCAGGGTAGTGCAGCCAGTCAGTCAGGGTAGTGCAGCCAGTCAGTCAGGGTAGTGCAGCCAGTCAGTCAGGGTAGTGCAGCCAGTCAGTCAGGGTAGTGTAGTCAGTAAGTCAGGGTAGTGCAGTCAGTAGAATACAAAACAATAGACCAACAACACATTATAAACACATTATAATATCAACATTGTTACTACTGCTTGTGTCTATTGTACAACGGTCTTGTCTGAAAGCCACATCTGAAAATAATACATTTATTCCGTTGTTTTCTATTACTGTATGTGTAAATTGTACTATTAATATTATTTTGTACATAATGAGTCTGTTGGTAGCTGATGAACAAATGAACAAACCCTTATGGAACAGCTCCTCTGCCAGAGCGGCTGTGATTCCATTCATTTCCTGAAGACATGGACGAAAAGACAAACATTACAAATGAGACATTCCTCAGCGAAGAAGAAAGACTAGAAGAAGAAAGACTAGAATAAGAAAAACTAGAAGAGAAGTCTCCATGTTATTGTCATTCATTCTGGTCACGTCTGTCATGGCTATCAAATTGACAAGTATCACAAGACTTGTGGTAGTAACAAATGCTGATTTCATTTGTTACTACCACAAGACTTGTGGTACTTGTCAATTTGATAGCCATGACAGAAGTGTCCTGTCATCATGTGATCTGAAATGATTTGTTGTTTTGTTGTTGTAATAATGATAGTTAAAAACAGATGATCAATGATGGATAGCACCAAGACATGAACACTAACTCACTGACCTGCAAAACAGCTGCAGAACTAAATAGCCTACTTAAATTGCTTTATCAATTCAGGATATGATCATTAAACTGTGACAACAGCTAAGCTATTTCCTGCCTGATGTTCTGCTGTGACAAGATTCAAAACAACCCTTGATAATATTTAACCACCACTACAGATATGAATACCTCATGAGATTACACACGCCTGACCTGACCTGTGCACGGTGGACCAAAGTGCACCCACACAAGTGAAAAACAAATCTGACATTTTACAAGACCAACATATGTGTGGGTGTGTCCTTACATATTGGTGGAAGTGCAGAAAGTAGGAGAGGACTTTAGGGGCAGCTGTAGGGAATCTGACAAGCAGTGTTTGTAGGTAGACTTCCAGCTCCTTCTGACGTTTCTCTACCAGGCTTTTGGAGTTTTTACCAATCATCTTCTTAGGCGGCAGTAAATGTTTCTCTATCTTCTTCTCAGCTGTCAGCTTGGGTGAAAATAATTGTATGAATCTCACAATAAAATGTCACAATAAATAGTATCGGTTGTGTAAACTGAACTAGCAGAATATGACAGTTATTACATATCTGTTACATGGCAGTCAGTGTCATATAGTATCTACATTTTACAATGTGTCATGGTTCACAACATTACGCATTTTTCAAGTCACTCACTTTCTCATGCAAATCATGGAAATCACTGTAGCGATGCTTGATGGTCCATCTGTGATCCCTGACTGTCACCTCAATGACGTACACCTGGAAAATAAATGAATATTAATAACAGAATATGGTCATGCTCTTTTCCTAGACGAGACGTGAAAATTAAACTCAGATCATGTTAGACACAGGGTCAATCACAGTGCTTTATGTTTTCTCTGTGTATTGAATATTACCCCACAAATTACTGAGAGGTAAACAATAACGACTATTATTAGCTAACTTGTGATGTGGATATCAATGAACGGGACCTGTCATCAGTTAAACACAGCATGAATCATTAAGAATTGATTGAGCTTTCTTTAACACGATACTAATATATATATATATATATATACATACACATATACACACACTATAGGCCCCAGAAACTAGCACAGTAAACTGAGAGAACTGTATCAGTGACAGTCAGTTGTCCTGATTGACTGACAGTGTAGCTAGCTAGCGTGAGCTTTGTGGTACCTAGCGAAATAGCTAAATAATTTTACGCACATCTCAGGATCCATCATGACAGCACAGTTAACTAGCTAGCTTCTAAGAGCTTACTAAGAACATTTAGTAGTTAGCTAGTTGACTGTCTGTATGAAAATATTGCTGTGTTTCACGATAAAACCTAAATTAGCTTGGTAGCTATAGCTAGCTAGCTAGCTACCTTCGAGAGACGTCACGATTGAAAACGATTTGTCATTTAATTTTCATATGTACACATACATGTCAATTAGCATCAGGATTTTAAACTGTAGCACGCATGCAGTTATAAAAGCTTGGGATTAATTTATCTAGCTGCGTTACTGTGATTGCTTGCGTTATATGATTGCTTCTACGTTACATTAAAACAGGAAACTATACGTACTTACTAGCTAGCTAACTAGATTGCTAACGCTAGCTAACTAGATTGATAACGCTAATTAACTAGATTGCTAATAGCTAGCTACGTGAACGTACAGTGTAATTCTCCACGAGCTCCGATCCAACGATGGAAACCTTTTTTACAACGACATCCTCGGGAAATACGGCAGTATCCATCTTGAAAATCTCGATATCAAAAATACAATAAGTAGAGAAACTGGTCAATTTTGTTTTTAGCTTAAGGTCCTCGGTGATGTACAGTGCTAGCTAGCTAGCTTTCTCCTCCATCTTTGTTGTGACAGACAGCTGCGGTCTGGTTAAATCCCGGAAAACGATTCACAGCCAAAGGAGTGACCGTTTGCTAAACAGATCTAGAGGCGTTGTCCTTTCCCCAATAGCCTAGTTCTAAATATTTGACCTGACTGACTGTCTTGGTATCAGTGCATGATCTAGTAGACAGCCCAATGCTGCATAAAGAATAGATTAACCTACTTCTCCAGCAATAGGTTTATCTGAATCTAAAAATAACTCTGTCTGTGGATCGTCGAGACTCTCGACCAGTGACAGTAATCACCAAAATGGACAAGGGTTTAATATAATAATTTAACTTGATGATAGACACCGCATGACACAATGCTGACATGTGTCTGTGCGCACCACTACATTATCTCTGATTAATCGGAGATAATTGATTAATAGCTGTCTGTCCATGTGGTTTCTTTATTTTACTCTCATTATTATCTATACCGATGCCTAGTCACTTTACCCTGCCTTCATGTACATATCTAGCTCAAATACCTCGTACCTCTGCACATTGATATGGTATTGGTACACCCTGTATATAGCTCCACATTGATCTGATACTGGTACTCCCTGTATATAGCTCCACATTGATCTGATACTGGTACTCCCTGTATATAGCTCCATTCTTGTGTACTTTTTATTTTACTTATCTAATTATTATTTTATTTTTAAACTGCATTGTAGGGAAGGGCTTACTTAACCAAGCATTTCACGGTAAAGTCAACACCAGTTGTATTCCGCGCATGTGACAAGGGGGGTGCCTTGTCTTATGATGTATGTTTTCAGTTTGTTTGTGTACGCTATATAGCCCATAGAGAATGATAGAGGCCTCTAGTGGCCAAAAGGCTGTATTAGCATGGGCAGCGCCTTTGAGGGCTTCCACCATTTTAATTTGGGCAACTGGGTGGGACTTCCAACATCATTGGCTGATCCCTCCTGGTGACCTTGTTGGAGTCATGTCCAACCGGGTCATTTAAGAGGGATCAGCCAATCGTGAAGAAGAAAATTGACTACTTCAAAATGGAGATTGCCTCAATGTCGCTGCCCATGCTCTCACAGACACCATAATAGGAACTATATAGAGATGCTTTCTGTATCATTCTCTATGGCATAGCCCCATAGTTTACAGGGGTATTGAATCCGGGGTCCGTGAAAATATCTCTATAAAAAAGTGGAACAAATATTGTTTTTATGTCAATGTTTTTATGAATATCACTAGCAACATTGGTATTGTAAACAACAATATTTGAGAAACATAGGCTACAATTCACATTTAGTGTGTTGACACTTTTTGTGGTTTGGTGGGCATGCCTGTTGTTTTCAGAACAATTGCTCTGCTATTATTTATTGTCTTTTTATTTAACCTTTAACTAAGCAAGTTACGAGCATATAAGACTGTATCAGTGTCCATTTGACAGAAGAAAATGTAACAGTCAATGGAGAGGGTTTCTTTATTCTGTAAACTGGCAATATTGGTGTCAACACCAAACTTTTTCGTGCAGTACGTGTGCAACGGGATTAAGTCCAATGTAACGATGCACCCTAAACGTCATAAAAAGAATTGGACTAGTCTATTACTGTCTGAAAGGTTTGGTGTTTTCATAATTCCAGCTAGATTAGCCAGTCGTTTTGATTGTTGTGAAATATTTGTTTTCTATTTGCACATAAAATAAATACATTATCATAAATACACAGGTTTCTGGATATCTATTTGTTAGATGTATTTAATGTTTTGGATAGTGAAACGTGGAACACCCCCGCGTATCCAGCCAACAGTCGAATGTTCCATTTCTATATAAAACGCTCGAGCCCACTTTCCAGTACCATTTGCAACTGTCACTTCAGTTGGATAAGATATACACAACAACAACAGGGTCACTAGTTAGCTATCAATTAAAAATAAGCAAGAAATTCACCTGAAACTCGAAACTTATTTGACTATCTTCTATAGTCGTATTTTTTTTAAATTGTACTATTTGACGAGAGAAAAGGGGTGTGACAGGCTAGATAGCGCAGCTGTAGCCCCGAGCAGGTCAAGCTGCTTGTACCAGAGGCGTGCTACCAGGCTATGTACTCTCTAAAGCCAGTGGTCAAGAAAAAAACGAAGAAGATTGTAAAAAGGTAGACTTTTAGGGGTTTTCGTGTGGTGATCCACGAAAGTATACGAAACCCCATACAGAGAAATTACAATTTCTTTGTTACCTAGCCGCTGACAGCAGCGGAAAAGAGAATGTGAAGCTCAGGGAAGCACTTAAACTGCGTTTCTGATGCTTTTCGAACAAGAGATGTATGGGAAGGCAATGATGTGCCAGTGGCGGGTCTACAGTGACCGACCTGCTTGCAAAGACCAACAGAAGGATGGGCAGCAGGCAAGGAGAGGGGACAACAGCAAGCTTAGTTGGTCCAAGAACGGGAGGAGGCAGCAAGGGTATCGGGGGAAGAGAGGAAGGGTGCATGGGCATCATCATCCTCACCACCCCAGCCAGTTCTACAAACAGAACCGACCACCTCGTATGATGACGTCACTGCGTCCTGTCAACATCAAAGGCAACAGAGCGCCAGGAATGAGAGCTCCGAGGAACACCAACCAGTTCCTGATGCACGAAAAATACCAGATGATGCATATGCGTTCGGACTCCATCGGCACAGACAGTGGGTCTGACTGCGAAACTGATTTCACAGATATGGACTCGTATCTAGGCGTGCTAGAGAACGCAAGGGGCGCTCTCCTCGACAGTCCAGATCTCACAACAACGCCAGCACGGTTCTTCCCCCGACAACTGGCCAAGTGCCAGCAGTTCCCCTTCTTCAATTTAGGGGATTTGTACCAAGAGGAGCAGGAGAGTAACAGTATGCAGTATTTCCCGTCAGATAACGACGTGATGCAGAGTGAAGATTTCATGCAGAAAGACTTCAATGACTTTTGTGACACATTCAGTGGGACCGAACCACCGATAGACATGTAAAAGAACCTGGTATCTAAATGTAATGTATTTCTGTTTACATTAAATGTATGTTTACATTAGATGTAGGAGAGAAAACATACCTCAATTCAACAGATATTGGTTACTGTTACAATATATGATTGTTTTCTGATACTGTCTGTTTATGGTGTTATTGACAATGCTGTGTTGGGGGAGTGGTTAAATGGGTAGGAGTGAGACCTACGAACCAATCACATCCGTGCTCGTTGGATTATTCTACACCATTGCTTGATGCTGTCATTGCATTATTGAAAAACGCTTCGAACAATAAATAACTGCTTCTTATTAAAAATCTGTTTCAATCTACTTTTGTTTTGATAATTACACTGTTGTATAGTCAAATAAGCAACAGTATCGTTAGGATAATATTTATTTTGAAATATATTTCTTACAATTTATTGCCAGTAGAAGAATATATGTCAGTATGTTGTAAGTAGGCTACATTTTAGGTTAGAACTGAACATTTTGTTAGGATGGTAGTATTGTTTAATCACTAAATAAAATAAAACTGGATTGATGTGTTGTAGAATGTAAATGCAGCAACAAAGGAGGTGGGTGGGCGGAAGCCATTGAAATGTAGACGACAGATTATTCCGATAGACTGTATAGAACAACATGATACTGGAATAGGATCACGCTCATAAGTATATCATCATAGCTAAGTACTATATTTAATGTGTTTGTCATGGTTCTCTTGTGTGTGTGAGACTACTACATTGTTCAAATCCAGTACAGTGTAATAAGCACTCGAGAAAGATAGAAACTGTAACAAATAGAACCACAGAGGTTGGTAAATATAAGTCTATGTGTTGGTAGAACTAACCGCATAGTAAGAGGACCACAGAGGTTGGTAAATACACTACATGGCCAAAAGTATGTGGACACCCCTTCAAATTAGTGAATTCGGCTATATCAGCCACACCCGTTGCTGACAGGTGTATTAAATCGAGCACACCGCCATGCAATCTCCATAGGAAACATTGGCAGTAGAATGGCCGATACCGAATAGCTCAGTGACTTTCAACATAAGATGCCACCTTTCCAACAAGTCAGGTCGTAAGATTTCTGCCCTACTAGAGTTGCCCCGGTCAACTGTAAGTGCTGTTTTTGTTAAATGGAAACGTCTAGGAGCAACAACGGCTCAGCCGCAAAGTGGTAGACAACACAAGCTCACAGAACAGGACCGCCGAGTGCTGAAGCGCGTAAAAATCGTCTGTCCTTGGTTGCAACACTCACTACCGAGTTCCAAACTGCCTCTGGAAGCAACGTCAGCACAAGAACTGTTCATCGGGAGCTTCATGAAATGGGTTTCCATGGCCGAGCAGCCTCACACAAGCCTAAGATCACCATGTGCAATGCCAAGCGTCGGCTGGAGTAGTGTAAAGCTCCCTGCCATTAGACTCTGGAGCAGTGGAAACACATTCTCTGGAGTGATGAATCACGCTTCACCATCTGGCAGTCCAATGGATGAATCTGGGTTTGGTGAATGCCAGGAGAACGCTACCTGCCTGAATGCATAGTGCCAACTGTAAAGTTTGGTGGAGGAGGAATAATGGTCTGGGGCTGTTTTTCATGGTTCGGGCGAGTTTGAATCTCATCATGGACAACTTAGTATTTGAGCTAATTAGCAACTTTTCAACTACTTACTACTTTTTAGTGACTTTTCAACAACTTAGCATGTTAGCTAACCTTTCCCCTAACCTTAACCCTTTAACCTAACTCCTAAACGTAACCTTAGTTTTTGATTTATTTTATTTAACCTTTATTTAACTAGGCAAGTCAGTTAAGAATATTAAGAACAAATTCTTATTTAAAATGACGGCGTACCCTGGCCCGGAAGACGCCGGGCCAATTGTGCACCGCCAGGTTGTGATACAGCCTGGAATCAAACCAGGGTCTGTAGTGACACCTCTAGCACTGAGATGCAGTGCCTTAGAATGCTGCGCCACTCGGGAGCCCTAACCCCTCGCCTAGCTAACGTTAGCCAGCTAGTTAACGTTAGCCGCCTAGCTGTTTTTAGAGTGAGGTGTGCCAGGAATGTAACCTATGCCCGTTCCTGAGTTAAAGTTATTATCTACTCCACCTTGATAAGTGACTGCAGTGACACAGACACGGCACTGGCTTCACTATTGTAGCTAAGTTATAAATGTATTCAGGCCCAGTGACCCTCAGTGGGCTAGACTTAGTAAACAGACAGCTGAAAGGAGCATTGTACTGGCCTCCCTGCCTGGCCCTGGAGCTGGCCTGGAGTATTAGGACAGAGAGGGGGAGGGGAGGGGAGGAAGGAGGGAGGAGGAAAGAGGAGAGACAAGGAGGGAGGAGTATGTGGGAGAATGAGGTGAGGGGGGAGGAGATTGAGAGTATGTATGACCATATTAGACACATTTCCCTCAGATTACACATACCTACAAATAATTCAAAAAAACAAATCCAATTTTGATAAACTCCCATATTTATTGGATGAAATACCAGTGTGCCATCACAGCAGCAAGATTTTGTGACCTATTGCACTTGCTTTGGCAATGTAAACACATGTTTCCCATGCCTATAAAGCCTTTGAATTGAATGAGTAGAGAGAGGGGGGGGCAGGAGGAGGGGGAGGTGAGAGAAGAGCCTAGGAGAGGAGGAGGAGAGGAACGTAGAGAGAAGTAGAGGGGGGAGGAGGAGGAGAGTAATGTTTATTTATTTCCTCTTTTGTACTTTAACTCTTTGCACATCGTTACACTACCGTACATAGACATAATATGACATTTGAAATGTCTTTATTCTTTTGGAACTTTTGTGAGTGTAATGTTTACTGTTCATTTTTATTGTTTATTATCTACTTCACTTGCATGCCAATAAAGGCCCTTGAATTGAGTAGAGGGGACGGCGTGGAGTGGGGGCTCACTCCAATCCTCAGCCTGGAGAATGTTGCTGTTAGACACATGAAGGGCTGAGTTTACAGGTGTAGCCAACTGAACTGAAAGATTTATTGTGATCATAGGGTTGCGTTCCAAATGGCACCCTATTCCCTTTATTTGTCACTACTTTTGACCAGGGCTCTGTGGTAGTAGTGCACTATATAGAGTGTAGGGTGGAATTTGGGACTCAGACTAGTCCCACTGCCCCGACAACTCAACAGCAACGCTGAAAGCTGGAGTATGTGAGCAGTGAAGGCTTATCTGTATCTGCACAGGGAGGTGGTTCACTTTACTGTGACTGGCTTCATAGCTTGATAACCTACTGTTACACACACACACACACACACACACACACACACACACACACACACACACACACACACACACACACACACACGGTCTCAAAATTAAATACACGTTGTTGACACGTTCCGTTCATGTTTGTTTGCAATGAGGATATCCTTAATTCCCTAAAAGTCTTAATCTATTGCTTTCCAAGTGATATGATTAGACTGGTTCATTTCTTTTTATTTTAGTCATTTACTCGACGTCATGGTCAGGGGATTCAGTTGACTATAGCTTTTCTTTTTAAGTCGACCATCTTACCAGAAAGATGTACATGTGAAACAATACACTGAGTGTACAAAACATTAGGAACACCTTCCTAATATTGAGTTTGTTGTGGATTTAACACGTGACATCAATAAGGGATCATAGCTTTCACTTGGTCAGTCGATGTCATGGAAAGAGCAGGTGTTCCTAATGTTTTGTCCGCTCAGAGTATATTCCATGTTCAACTAGCGACATAACATTTTATTGGCTGTACGTGTAGCTCATACCTTATAAATCAATTCAATGAATATCTTTTCCATTTCAATCCACTGCCAAATTCCAGGAGAACTACAAACAGGTTTCTTCCTGGCAGAGAGAGAGAGAGAGAGAGAGAGAGAGAGAGAGAGAGAATGAGAGAGAGAGAGAGAGAGAGAGAAAGACAGAGACAGAGAGAGAGAGAGAGAAGGAGCGAGAGAGAGAGAGAGAGAGACAGAGAGAGGAAGCGAGAGAGAGACAGAGAGCGAGAGCGAGAGCGAGAGAGAGGAGAGAGAGAGACAGAGAGAGAGAGAGAAGCAGCCATCTTGACAATCCAGGATGAAAACCCCAGAGCAGCATTTCAGTCTCACCAATTCAATGGCTCCGTCTGTTGCATAATGACCTGATTGATTTTTCTCACAAAAGTCTCTGATGATCAAGTTGCCATATGAGTTCCTGTATGGCCTATTGTCATGTGACACTAAGAGATAAACTGATAACAGTTTCTATGGGGTATATGGGGAAATGTTGTGTTATTTTGTTTGAGTATACTCTTAATACACTGTAACTATTCTTGCAAGTACAATGTAACAAATATTGTACAGTTACAACTATTCGTCCCGCTGGCCAGCACACAATACTTGGCTCACAACAAGTCCGTCAGTGTGGAGAGATAAAGACTGTACTTTACCTTAATATGACTAGCTAGCTAACTTCTCCTTTAAGAGTGTACATTACCTTAATATGACTAGCTAGCTAACTTCTCCTTTAAGAGTGTACATTATCT
Organism: Salvelinus namaycush; assembly: GCF_016432855.1. Lineage (NCBI taxonomy): Eukaryota > Metazoa > Chordata > Actinopteri > Salmoniformes > Salmonidae > Salvelinus > Salvelinus namaycush. The sequence continues at coordinate 321,914 of NW_024058786.1, forward strand.
TAATATGACTAGCTAGCTAACTTCTCCTTTAAGAGTGTACATTACCTTAATATGACTAGCTAGCTAACTTCTCCTTTAAGACTGTACTTTACCTTAATATGACTAGCTAGCTAACTTCTCCTTTAAGAGTGTACATTACCTTAATATGACTAGCTAGCTAACTTCTTTAAGAGTGTACTTTACCTCAATATGTCTAGCTAGCTAACTTCTCCTTTAAGAGTGTACATTACCTTAATATGACTAACGCTAGCTAGCTAACTTATCCTTAGCATGTACTTTACCTTAATATGACTAGCTAGCTAACTTCTCCTTTAAGAGTGTACATTACCTTAATATGACTAGCTAGCTAACTTCTCCTTTAAGAGTGTACATTACCTTAATATGACTAGCTAGCTAACTTCTCCTTTAAGAGTGTACATTACCTTAATATGACTAACGCTAGCTAGCTAACTTCTCCTTTAAGAGTGTACTTTACCTTAATATGACTAGCTAGCTAACTTCTTAAAGACTGTACTTTATCTTAATATGACTAGCTAGCTAACTAACTTCTTAAAGACTGTACTTTAACTTAATATGACTAGCTAGCTAACTTCTCCTTAAAGAATGTACTTTACCTTAATATGACTAATGTTAGCTAACTAACTTCTCTTTGTGATAACATGGAGGCAAGCAGCAACATGAAGGTAGGGAGGGAGGGAGGGAGGGAGGGAGGGAGGGAGGGAGGGAGGGAGGGAGGGAGGCAGGGGAACAGGAGAGGGAAGAGGCATGGAGGGAGGGAGGGAGGGAGGGAGGGAGGGAGGGAGGGAGGGAGGGAGGGAGGGAGGGAGGGAGGGGAACAGGAGAGGCATGGAGCTAGCTATAGCACAGTGGGAGATGGGTCAACAAGACTGACTGCGTCCAAAATGACATTATAGGCCTCTTCTCAAAAGTAGTGAACTAAATAGGGAATAGGATGCCATTTCAGATGCAATCACTGACTTTACTTCAGCCTATAATGAGTTACCAGATCTATACTTCAGCCTATAATAAGTTACCAGATCTATACTTCAGCCTATAATGAGTTACCAGATCTATACTTCAGCCTATAAGGAGTACCAGATCTTTACTTCAGCCTATAATGAGTTACCAGATCTATACTTCAGCCTATAATGAGTTACCAGATCTATACTTGAGCCTATAATGAGTTACCAGATCTATACTTCAGCCTATAATGAGTTACCAGATCTATACTTCAGCCTATAATGAGTTACCAGATCTATACTTCAGCCTATAATGAGTTACCAGATCTATACTTCAGCCTATAATGAGTTACCAGATCTATACTTCAGCCTATAATGAGTTACCAGATCTATACTTGAGCCTATAATGAGTTACCAGATCTATACTTGAACCTATAATGAGTTACCAGATCTATACTTCAGCCTATAATGAGTTACCAGATCTATACTTCAGCCTATAATGAGTTACCAGATCTATACTTGAGCCTATAATGAGTTACCAGATCTATACTTGAGCCTATAATGAGTTACCAGATCTATACTTCAGCCTATAATGAGTTACCAGATCTATACTTCAGCCTATACTGAGTTACCAGATCTATACTTGAGCCTATAATGAGTTACCAGATCTATACTTGAGCCTATAATGAGTTACCAGATCTATACTTCAGCCTATAATGAGTTACCAGGTCTATACTTCAGCCTATAATGAGTTACCAGATCTATACTTCAGCCTATAATGAGTTACCAGATCTATACTTCAGCCTATAATGAGTTACCAGATCTATACTTCAGCCTATAATGAGTTACCAGATCTATACTTCAGCCTATAATGAGTTACCAGATCTATACTTCAGCCTATAATGAGTTACCAGATCTATACTTCAGCCTATAATGAGTTACCAGATCTATACTTGAACCTATAATGAGTTACCAGATCTATACTTGAACCTATAATGAGTTACCAGATCTATACTTGAACCTATAATGAGTTACCAGATCTATACTTGAACCTATAATGAGTTACCAGATCTATACTTGAACCTATAATGAGTTACCAGATCTATACTTCAGCCTATAATGAGTTACCAGATCTATACTTCAGCCTATAATGAGTTACCAGATCTATACTTCAGCCTATAATGAGTTACCAGATCTTTACTTGAGCCTATAATGAGTTACCAGATCTATACTTCAGCCTATAATGAGTTACCAGATCTTTACTTCAGCCTATAATGAGTTACCAGATCTATACTTCAGCCTATAATGAGTTACCAGATCTATACTTCAGCCTATACTGAGTTACCAGATCTATACTTGAGCCTATATTGAGTTACCAGATCTATACTTCAGCCTATAATGAGTTACCAGATCTATACTTCAGCCTATAATGAGTTACCAGATCTATACTTGAGCCTATACTGAGTTACCAGATCTTTACTTGAGCCTATAATGAGTTACCAGATCTATACTTCAGCCTATAATGAGTTACCAGATCTATACTTCAGCCTATAATGAGTTACCAGATCTATACTTCAGCCTATAATGAGTTACCAGATCTATACTTCAGCCTATAATGAGTTACCAGATCTTTACTTCAGCCTATACTGAGTTACCAGATCTATACTTCAGCCTATAATGAGTTACCAGATCTATACTTGAGCCTATAATGAGTTACCAGATCTATACTTCAGCCTATAATGAGTTACCAGATCTATACTTCAGCCTATAATGAGTTACCAGATCTATACTTCAGCCTATAATGAGTTACCAGATCTATACTTCAGCCTATAATGAGTTACCAGATCTATACTTCAGCCTATAATGAGTTACCAGATCTATACTTCAGCCTATAATGAGTTACCAGATCTATACTTCAGCCTATAATGAGTTACCAGATCTATACTTGAACCTATAATGAGTTACCAGATCTATACTTGAACCTATAATGAGTTACCAGATCTATACTTGAACCTATAATGAGTTACCAGATCTATACTTGAACCTATAATGAGTTACCAGATCTATACTTGAACCTATAATGAGTTACCAGATCTATACTTCAGCCTATAATGAGTTACCAGATCTATACTTGAACCTATAATGAGTTACCAAATCTATACTTCAGCCTATAATGAGTTACCAGATCTTTACTTGAGCCTATAATGAGTTACCAGATCTTTACTTGAGCCTATAATGAGTTACCAGATCTTTACTTCAGCCTATAATGAGTTACCAGATCTATACTTCAGCCTATAATGAGTTACCAGATCTTTACTTGAGCCTATAATGAGTTACCAGATCTTTACTTCAGCCTATAATGAGTTACCAGATCTATACTTCAGCCTATATTGAGTTACCAGATCTATACTTGAGCCTATACTGAGTTACCAGATCTATACTTCAGCCTATAATGAGTTACCAGATCTATACTTCAGCCTATAATGAGTTACCAGATCTATACTTGAGCCTATACTGAGTTACCAGATCTTTACTTCAGCCTATAATGAGTTACCAGATCTTTACTTGAGCCTATAATGAGTTACCAGATCTTTACTTGAGCCTATAATGAGTTACCAGATCTTTACTTCAGCCTATAATGAGTTACCAGATCTATACTTCAGCCTATAATGAGTTACCAGATCTATACTTCAGCCTATAATGAGTTACCATATCTTTACTTGAGCCTATAATGAGTTACCAGATCTTTACTTCAGCCTATAATGAGTTACCAGATCTATACTTCAGCCTATAATGAGTTACCAGATCTATACTTGAGCCTATACTGAGTTACCAGATCTTTACTTGAGCCTATAATGAGTTACCAGATCTATACTTCAGCCTATAATGAGTTACCAGATCTTTACTTCAGCCTATACTGAGTTACCAGATCTATACTTCAGCCTATAATGAGTTACCAGATCTATACTTCAGCCTATAATGAGTTACCAGATCTATACTTGAGCCTATAATGAGTTACCAGATATATACTTCAGCCTATAATGAGTTACCAGATCTATACGTCAGCCTATAATGAGTTACCAGATCTATACTTCAGCCTATAATGAGTTACCAGATCTATACTTGAGCCTATACTGAGTTACCAGATCTATACTTCAGCCTATAATGAGTTACCAGATCTATACTTCAGCCTATAATGAGTTACCAGATCTATACTTGAGCCTATACTGAGTTACCAGATCTATACTTGAGCCTATAATGAGTTACCAGATCTATACTTCAGCCTATAATGAGTTACCAGATCTTTACTTGAGCCTATAATGAGTTACCAGATCTATACTTCAGCCTATAATGAGTTACCAGATCTATACTTCAGCCTATAATGAGTTACCAGATCTTTACTTGAGCCTATAATGAGTTACCAGATCTTTACTTGAGCCTATAATGAGTTACCAGATCTTTACTTGAGCCTATAATGAGTTACCAGATCTTTACTTCAGCCTATAATGAGTTACCAGATCTATACTTCAGCCTATAATGAGTTACCAGATCTTTACTTGAGCCTATAATGAGTTACCAGATCTTTACTTCAGCCTATAATGAGTTACCAGATCTATACTTCAGCCTATATTGAGTTACCAGATCTATACTTGAGCCTATACTGAGTTACCAGATCTATACTTCAGCCTATAATGAGTTACCAGATCTATACTTCAGCCTATAATGAGTTACCAGATCTATACTTGAGCCTATACTGAGTTACCAGATCTATACTTGAGCCTATACTGAGTTACCAGATCTATACTTCAGCCTATAATGAGTTACCAGATCTATACTTCAGCCTATAATGAGTTACCAGATCTATACTTGAGCCTATACTGAGTTACCAGATCTTTACTTGAGCCTATAATGAGTTACCAGATCTATACTTCAGCCTATAATGAGTTACCAGATCTTTACTTCAGCCTATACTGAGTTACCAGATCTATACTTCAGCCTATAATGAGTTACCAGATCTATACTTCAGCCTATAATGAGTTACCAGATCTATACTTGAGCCTATAATGAGTTACCAGATATATACTTCAGCCTATAATGAGTTACCAGATCTATACGTCAGCCTATAATGAGTTACCAGATCTATACTTCAGCCTATAATGAGTTACCAGATCTATACTTGAGCCTATACTGAGTTACCAGATCTATACTTCAGCCCATAATGAGTTACCAGATCTATACTTCAGCCTATAATGAGTTACCAGATCTATACTTGAGCCTATACTGAGTTACCAGATCTTTACTTGAGCCTATAATGAGTTACCAGATCTATACTTCAGCCTATAATGAGTTACCAGATCTATACTTCAGCCTATAATGAGTTACCAGATCTTTACTTGAGCCTATAATGAGTTACCAGATCTTTACTTGAGCCTATAATGAGTTACCAGATCTTTACTTCAGCCTATAATGAGTTACCAGATCTATACTTCAGCCTATAATGAGTTACCAGATCTTTACCTGAGCCTATAATGAGTTACCAGATCTTTACTTGAGCCTATAATGAGTTACCAGATCTTTACTTGAGCCTATAATGAGTTACCAGATCTTTACTTCAGCCTATAATGAGTTACCAGATCTATACTTCAGCCTATAATGAGTTACCAGATCTTTACTTGAGCCTATAATGAGTTACCAGATCTTTACTTCAGCCTATAATGAGTTACCAGATCTATACTTCAGCCTATATTGAGTTACCAGATCTATACTTGAGCCTATACTGAGTTACCAGATCTATACTTCAGCCTATAATGAGTTACCAGATCTATACTTCAGCCTATAATGAGTTACCAGATCTATACTTGAGCCTATACTGAGTTACCAGATCTTTACTTCAGCCTATAATGAGTTACCAGATCTTTACTTGAGCCTATAATGAGTTACCAGATCTTTACTTGAGCCTATAATGAGTTACCAGATGTTTACTTCAGCCTATAATGAGTTACCAGATCTATACTTCAGCCTATAATGAGTTACCAGATCTATACTTCAGCCTATAATGAGTTACCATATCTTTACTTGAGCCTATAATGAGTTACCAGATCTTTACTTCAGCCTATAATGAGTTACCAGATCTATACTTCAGCCTATAATGAGTTACCAGATCTATACTTGAGCCTATACTGAGTTACCAGATCTTTACTTGAGCCTATAATGAGTTACCAGATCTATACTTCAGCCTATAATGAGTTACCAGATCTTTACTTCAGCCTATACTGAGTTACCAGATCTATACTTCAGCCTATAATGAGTTACCAGATCTATACTTGAGCCTATACTGAGTTACCAGATCTTTACTCGAGCCTATAATGAGTTACCAGATCTATACTTCAGCCTATAATGAGTTACCAGATCTATACTTCAGCCTATAATGAGTTACCAGATCTTTACTTGAGCCTATAATGAGTTACCAGATCTATACTTCAGCCTATAATGAGTTACCAGATCTATACTTCAGCCTATAATGAGTTACCAGATCTATACTTGAGCCTATAATGAGTTACCAGATCTATACTTGAACCTATAATGAGTTACCAGATCTATACTTCAGCCTATAATGAGTTACCAGATCTATACTTCAGCCTATAATGAGTTACCAGATCTATACTTGAGCCTATAATGAGTTACCAGATCTATACTTGAGCCTATAATGAGTTACCAGATCTATACTTCAGCCTATAATGAGTTACCAGATCTATACTTCAGCCTATACTGAGTTACCAGATCTATACTTGAGCCTATAATGAGTTACCAGATCTATACTTGAGCCTATAATGAGTTACCAGATCTATACTTCAGCCTATAATGAGTTACCAGGTCTATACTTCAGCCTATAATGAGTTACCAGATCTATACTTCAGCCTATAATGAGTTACCAGATCTATACTTCAGCCTATAATGAGTTACCAGATCTATACTTCAGCCTATAATGAGTTACCAGATCTATACTTCAGCCTATAATGAGTTACCAGATCTATACTTCAGCCTATAATGAGTTACCAGATCTATACTTCAGCCTATAATGAGTTACCAGATCTATACTTGAACCTATAATGAGTTACCAGATCTATACTTGAACCTATAATGAGTTACCAGATCTATACTTGAACCTATAATGAGTTACCAGATCTATACTTGAACCTATAATGAGTTACCAGATCTATACTTGAACCTATAATGAGTTACCAGATCTATACTTCAGCCTATAATGAGTTACCAGATCTATACTTCAGCCTATAATGAGTTACCAGATCTATACTTCAGCCTATAATGAGTTACCAGATCTTTACTTGAGCCTATAATGAGTTACCAGATCTATACTTCAGCCTATAATGAGTTACCAGATCTTTACTTCAGCCTATAATGAGTTACCAGATCTATACTTCAGCCTATAATGAGTTACCAGATCTATACTTCAGCCTATACTGAGTTACCAGATCTATACTTTGAGCCTATATTGAGTTACCAGATCTATACTTCAGCCTATAATGAGTTACCAGATCTATACTTCAGCCTATAATGAGTTACCAGATCTATACTTGAGCCTATACTGAGTTACCAGATCTTTACTTGAGCCTATAATGAGTTACCAGATCTATACTTCAGCCTATAATGAGTTACCAGATCTATACTTCAGCCTATAATGAGTTACCAGATCTATACTTCAGCTATAATGAGTTACCAGATCTATACTTCAGCCTATAATGAGTTACCAGATCTATACTTCAGCCTATAATGAGTTACCAGATCTATACTTCAGCCTATAATGAGTTACCAGATCTATACTTCAGCCTATAATGAGTTACCAGATCTATACTTGAACCTATAATGAGTTACCAGATCTATACTTCAGCCTATAATGAGTTACCAGATCTATACTTGAACCTATAATGAGTTACCAGATCTTTACTTCAGCCTATACTGAGTTACCAGATCTATACTTCAGCCTATAATGAGTTACCAGATCTATACTTGAGCCTATAATGAGTTACCAGATCTATACTTCAGCCTATAATGAGTTACCAGATCTATACTTCAGCCTATAATGAGTTACCAGATCTATACTTCAGCCTATAATGAGTTACCAGATCTATACTTCAGCCTATAATGAGTTACCAGATCTATACTTCAGCCTATAATGAGTTACCAGATCTATACTTCAGCCTATAATGAGTTACCAGATCTATACTTCAGCCTATAATGAGTTACCAGATCTATACTTGAAGCCTATAATGAGTTACCAGATCTATACTTGAACCTATAATGAGTTACCAGATCTATACTTGAACCTATAATGAGTTACCAGATCTATACTTGAACCTATAATGAGTTACCAGATCTATACTTTCCGAACCTATAATGAGTTACCAGATCTATACTTAGCCTATAATGAGTTACCAATCTATACTTGAACCTATAATGAGTTACCAAAAAGTAGAGATACTGGGGGGCAAAGGAGCAAAAAAATACATAATAATAAATAACAATATGGGGATGAGGTAGTTGGATGGGCTATTTACAGATGCAGCGATCGGTAAGCTGCTCTGACAGCTGATGCTTAAAGTTAGTGAGGGAGATATAAGTCTCCAGCTTCAGAGATTTTTGCAATTCGTTCCAGTCATTGGCAGCAGAGAACTGGAAGGAAAGGTGGCCAAACGAGGAATTGGCTTTGGGGGTGACCAGTGAAATATACCTACTGGAGCACGTGCTATGGGTGGGTGCTACTATGGTGACCAGTGAGCTGAGATAAGGCGGGGCTTTACCTAGCAAAGACTTGTAGATGACCTGGAGCCAGTGGGTTTGGCAACGAATATGAAGTGAGGGCCAGCCAACGAGAGCATACAGGTCGCAGTGGTGGGTAGTATATGGGGCTTTGGTGACAAAATGGATGGCACTGTGATAGACTGCATCCAGTTTGCTGAGTAGAGTGTTGGAGGCTATTTTTTAAAAGACATCACCGAAGTCAAGGATCGGCAGGATAGTCAGTTTTACGAGGGTATGTTTGGCAGCATGAGTGAAGGATGCTTTGTTGCGAAATAGGAAGCCGATTCTAGATTTAATTTTGGATTGGAGATGCTTAATGTGAGTCTGGAAGGAGAGATTACAGTCTAACCAGACACCTAGTATTTGTAGTTGTCCACATATTCTAAGTCAGAACCGTCCAGAGTAGTGATGCTGGACGGGCGGGCAGGTGCGGGCAGCGATCAGTTGAAGAGCATGCATTTAGTTTTACTAGCATTTAAGAGCAGTTGGAGGCCACGGAAGGAAAGTTGTATGGCAATGATGCTCATCTGGAGGTTAGTTAACACAGTGTCCAAAGAAGGGCCAGAAGTATACAGAATGGTGTCGCCTGAGTAGAGGTGGATCAGAGAATCACCAGAAGCAAGAGCGACATCATTGATATATACAGAGAAAAGAGTCGGCCCGAGGATTGAACCCTGTGGCACCTCCATAGAGACTGCAAGAGGTCCGGACAACAGGCCCTCCGATTTGACACACTGAACTCTGTCTGAGAAATAGTTGGTGAACCAGGCGAGGCAATCATTTGAGAAACCAAGGCTGTTGAGTCTGCCTATAAGAATGTGGTGATTGACAGAGTCGAAAGCCTTGGCCAGGTCAATGAATACGGCTGCACAGTATTGTCTTTTATCGATGGCGGTTATGATATCGTTTAGGACCTTGAGGTGAGGTGCACCCATGACCAGCTCGGAAACCAGATTGCATAGCGGAGAAGGTATGGTGGGATTCGAAATGGTTGGTGATCTGATTGTTAACTTGGCTTTCGAAGACTTTAGAAAGGCAGGGCAGGATGGACTGTAACAGTTATAAGATATAAGTTAGTCCTAAATATTTCAAAAACTAAAAGCATTGTATTTGGGACAAATCATTAATTAAACCCTAAACCATCTAAATCATGTAATAAATAACGTGGAAATTTAGCAAGTTGACGTGACTAAACTGCTTGGAGTAACCCAGAATTGTAAACTGTCATGGTAAAAACATGTTGATGCAACAGTAGCTAAGATGGAGAGAAGTCGGTCCATAATAAAGCGCTGCTCTACCTTCTTAACAGCACTATCAACAAGGCAGTTCCCTCCCTCCCCAGTTTAGACAGCCCTCCCTCCCCCCTCCCCATTTTTGACCACCCCACCGCAACAC